>NC_025993.2:163362836-163617836 GCF_000442705.2 Elaeis guineensis | reverse complement strand
TGGCCACCGACCTAGGGTCGATCGACTCCTCTGATCGTCGTACAACCGTCAGACCTTGTCAGTTCTGACAGCGGCATGCGGCGCTGCCGCCTAGGGGCATTGTCCCGCCTAGGGCTTTGTCAACCCTAGTGATTTGACAGCCCCCACGGCGACGTGACACTTTCACGATGATTCTGACCGTCTACAGTGAGTTGACAGTTCCTCACTTGTCTGCGCCATTAATGACGGCGCCATACCGTGCTCCACTATATAAATCGAGGAAGGCAACAGTGCAAGGGATCCGCTCCCCCCACTTCTCGACTCCAAAACCACAGGCTCGCTCCTCTCCCCCTCTCTCTCTCTCTCGATCGAGCTCTCTGTCTTCATTTCACTGTTGCCCAGTCACCTCTCTGACTTGATCGTCGAAGGGTCCCCACCGGAGCCACCTCCGGTCAGTGTGGACTTCTCATTTTTGCATGTGCACGTCCCCCGACGATCGGACGACGAGGCGATTGGCCGCAACAGATTGGCGCGCCAGGAAGGGGAGAAAAATGATGACAAAGACAAGAGCCCAACGATCGAGGATCACCGGGTCGGCGAGGCACTCTTCCCATCGGGAAGAGGCCTCCCCGCCACCATCGGCGGCGGAGCCCAGCTCTCCACACCCCGCGGTGACCACGGAGGCGCAGATCGCGGCCATCGTACGGCAGATGACGGTACTAACGGACGCGGTCAAAGCCTCCAGCAACAACCGACGGCCCGTCCGATGCCCTCCAGGAGCAGCCGCCGACGACCGCGCCGATCCCCGTCGCCTCCGCGCGAGCGCCCTCAACAGCGATCCCACGGAGAGGAGGAGGGACGGCCATGGCGCGATGATCGACGGTCCCAGCAGCCCTCTCCTTCTCTGCTGGAACGGGCGAGGAAGGAGAAGCGGCCACGAACGCCGTCCGCCTCTCCCTCGGAATCTTCCGGGGACTCCACTCCTGGGGTCTCCCAGCACCGACGGACAGACGACTACGAGCGTCGGTTCGATGAAATCGACCGTCGGCTCGCGCAGTTGCAGGTGGACGGCCAGAAGTCTTCGAATGACGTCGACTTCCAGACCGCCCAACCTCTCTCCCGACTAGTTCTCGACGAACCGATTCTCAGTCGGTTCAAGATGCCACACCTGGAGCCATACGACGGCTCCACCGACCCGATCGACCACCTTGAGAGCTACAAAGCTCTCATGACGATCCAGGGGGCAACCGACGCTCTTTTTTGCATCGGCTTCCCCGCCACGCTCCGCAAGGCTGCCAGGGCCTGGTACTCCGATCTTCGATCGGGAAGTATCCACTCCTTCGGGCAGCTTGAGCACTCGTTCGTGGCCCACTTCAGCACCAGTCGGAAGCCGTCACGAACGTCGGACAGCCTTTTCTCCCTCAAACAGGGGGAGAATGAGACGCTCCGATACTTCGTGGCACGATTCAACACGGCCACGCTTGAGGTCCGGAACCTCAACGAAGACATGGCGATCTCAGCCATGAAGCGGGGGCTGAGGGCATCCCGATTCACCTACTCTCTGGACAAGACCCTCCCCCGGACGTACGCCGAGCTACTGGAGCGCGCATACAAGTACATGCGCGCGGACGAAGGAGCTTCCGACCGGCGCCTGACTTAAGGCACGGGCCGAAAAGAAAAATGGAAGAAAGGTCGGGCCCATGCTGAACCCAGCAGGCCCTCCACCGATAGATGGGTCTTGCCCCGACAATGGAGTCCGAGACCGACGCATCGCAGATATGACTCCTACACCCCTCTCCCCACTCCTCGTGCGCAGATCCTGATAGAGATCGAAGGAGCGGAGAATCTACGACGGCCTTGGCCTCTGAAGGCAAAAGGCCCCGACCAACATGACTCGATCATCGATCGTCAAACCGACGGCCTTGACCTCTGAAGGCAAAAGGCCCCGACCAACACGGTCGATCGTCGATCGCCGAATCAACGGCTCGATCATCGATCGCCGAACCGACGGCCTCAGCCTCTGAAGGCAAAAGGCCCCGACCAACATGACTCGATCACCGATCGCCGAACCGACGGCCTCGGCCTCTGAAGGCAAAAGGCCCCGACCAACATGACTCGATCATCGATCGTCAAACCGACGGCCTCGGCCTCTGAAGGCAAAAGGCCCCGACCAACACGGCCGATCGTCGATCGCCGAATCAACGGCTCGATCACCGAATCGCCGAACCGACGGCCTCGGCCTCTGAAGGCAAAAGGCCCCGACCAACATGACTCGATCATCGATCGTCAAACCAACGGCCTCGACCTCTGAAGGCAAAAGGCCCCGACCAACACGGCCGATCGTCGATCGCCGAATCAACGGCTCGATCATCGATCGCCGAACCGACGGCCTCAGCCTTTGAAGGCGAAAGGCCCCGACCAACATGGCTCGATTGCCGATCGCCGAATCTATGACTCCGTCGTCAGCCTGATCGACGAATCGCCGAACCAATTGCTCAATCTACATCTCGATCGTCGAGGACATATCGGATTCTACGACGGAGATCGAAGGAGCGGAATATCTACGACGGCCCCCACCTCTGAAGGCAAAGGGCTTCGACTAATGCGGCTGGCTAACTTGCTGACTTAGCTTCGACTAAGAAAGGCAAAACGCCAAGACGACTGCAGTCGTATTCGCGACATACCGATCTGGTCACGACCGATCGAAGGATATTCGGCTTGCCACCGTTTATCATACATCCCGACGCATACGTCCGATCAAGGGCCGGACAATGGATATTCGACTTGCCATCGTTATCCTATCCGAATACGTCGGATGCTACTCGACTATCAGATTCTGCGGAATGATCGTGTCGACGAGCAACGTTCGGAGGTTGGCCGACCTCCGACCCGACGTGCATGCTCGACCTACAGTCGGGACAACCGATATTGGATCGTTCGTTGATGTGATCGCCAGAGTCGGGGCAAGAAAAGACGAAAAACCACTCCTTTCGTCCGAAGTCGTCGCCCACGTGTTCACGCGAGCCAACACGACATCGGGCTCAGGAGTGGGGGGGGCAACTGTTGGGATATACCGACCGACGACCCCGACGGACGACCCCGACTGACCGACCGACTGATACTCCGACCGACGACCCCGACGGACGACTCCAACCGACGACCCCGACGGACGACTCCGACGGACGACCCCGACCGACCCCGCTCGTGCCGACTTATAATCGGACCGACCGGCCTACCAACTGGCCGACCGACCGACTGGCCGACCGACCGACCGACTGGCCGACCGACTGGCCGACCGACCGACCGACCGGCCGACCAACCGACCGACTGACCGACCGACCGACCGACTGGCCGACCGACCGACCGACTGATATACCGACCGACGACCCCGACGGACGACTCCGACCGACGACTCCGACGGACGACCCCGACGGACGACTCCGACCGACTGGCCGACCGACCGACCGACTGGCCGACCGACCGACCGACTGATATACCGACCGACGACCCCGACGGACGACTCCGACGGACGACTCCGACGGACGACCCCGACAGACGACTCCGACCGACTGGCCGACCGACCGACCGACCGACCGACTGGCCGACCGACCGATCGACCGAACGCCATCACCGACCGATTAACGGCCCTTTACCGACGGAGGATATGTCGGTCAGACAGACCTTTTCCACTCTCCCGACCGACTGAACCAGGAAGTCTGATGGCCGACTCTCGCAACATGCCCGGCTGACCATCGGAGGGGCCCGAATCTCCACCCGGTGCCACACAGCTGGCCACCGATCGCCGTACAGCCGCCAGAGCCTGTCAGTCCTGACAACGGCATGCGGCACTGCCGCCTAGGGACATTGTCCCGCCGAGGGCATTGTCAACCCTAGTGATTTGACAGCCCCACGGCGACATGAGACTTTTACGGCGACTCTGATAGTCTACAGTGAGTTGATAATTCCTCAATTGTCCGCGCCATTAATGACGGCGCCATACCGTGCTCCACTATATAAATCGGGGAAGGCAACAGTGCAAAGGATCCCTCTCCACTTCTCGACTTTGAATCCACAGGCTCGCTCCTCTCTCTCTCTCAATTGAGCTCTCTGTCTTCATTTCACTGTTGCCCAGTCACCTCTCTGACTTGACCGTCGGAGGGTCCCCACCGGAGCCGCCTCCGGTCAGTGTGGACTTTCCCTTTTTTGCAGGCGCACGTTCCCCGGCGATCGGACGACGAGGCGATTGGCCGCAACAGAACTAATCGACTATTTTTGTCTTAAAATATTTGAAATCTTGGAACACAGGAAGATAACTCATTATGGATTCATGTAATTAGTTGGTCTGACCTGCTAACTTAATCCGACATCACCATGTACAAATTATAGAATCCAATAATCATGGACATACCCCTCATGAATGCATATAACTGAACACTCAAAGCAATGCCGATTTGGGAGTCTAGCTGTGGGTAGTATTGCATGAATGCGTGTGGCTTGAGCTGTGCAAGTGGCTTGTGAAAATTGTGGACGGCTTTAATGATGGAGAACAGAGACAGCCTACTGTTAAATATCCAAGTTCAGAAACATCTTACTCCAGATCAAGTCACATTGTTCTCAATCTTATCTCTATCAAACTTATTGCCATCTCTATCCAATCGGCTGAACAATGAGCCACTGCACCAGCGGGATGCTTAATTTGCTACCGAAATCAGGATTGGAATAGATTGAAATAAAAATCAGAATAATCAAATCTTTCAAAATATTTGGTTCATGATTAGAATTGAAATTAGAATCAAAATGAAAATTTGAATCCATAAGAGAGAATAAGGATTGAGTTTCAGATAGATTGGATTATTCCCATTTCACCGTATAATTGAAATTAGAATGGATCTCCTTCCATCTAAATGGTTGGAATAGAAGTCATCTATTCCGATTTCTATTCGAGACTTTCATTCCTCCCGGTCAAGTACCCTCCAGGTGCTACGACAGCTTAGAGAACCAGGTATCATTATGAAACTCCTAGGATCAAACTAGCTGTTTTATGATATATTCTTAGCACATGGACTGCCATGAGCTTTGTGATCAGCATTGTCAGAACATGTTGCAAGACCTGCATTGAGTCGATCATCGACGTGGGACGATAGTCTAAAAACAGGAATAAATGCCATGTGAAAGCTCATAAATCTTATCATGGATGTGTCTTCTTTGCTGGTCCAGTTTCATGGTTGGAAGATATCAGTTGTCCACGGAGGAGACAATTCCCTGCTGCTTGGTTAACTTGAGACATTTACAGGCAAATGGAAGTGGTAAAATTGGAGCATAGTTTCACAGCTAGTTTTGTGGATAATTGTTTGTCCTCCACATGCCAAGGGGGACCAAGAAAAATGTTTGCTTATAATGTACCATGCCAATTGACTCATTCAGCAAAAGAAAAAAAGGTTTCCAAATGATGCTCCCATTGGGTGAGCAAACAACAAAGATGATAAGATGTGATAGTTGTCACGCATTATTAGCAGGGCTACTAGATGGTGAGGTTCCACTTGATAAAACTTTCTTTTGTTATTACGCTCTAATTTAATCCGAATCATGAGAGCGGGAGAGATTCTGGGATTTAGCATGGATGGAATCATAGACACACACCTTCTTTCCATGGATGCACTCCTATTGATTATTTTCTTCCAGAAATGTCGTACGAGGATTTTGGACAGAGAGGGTGTGTGGTTATCTCAAATGGTATTGGATCTATTCTAATAGTTGACTAAAGGGGCCGTGGCTGTGGTCGGTGGTCACCGGCACCCACCAGTAGGAATAAGAAGTGAATTGTTGTGAATATCACCTGAGAGCATGGAAGATGGCTGAAACGGTGGGTTCGGAGAATGAGTTTGACGTCTTTCCATATCTTGCTGTTTAAAAATAAGAAAAAAATAAATAACATAGTTTAACTTGCAGATATTATAGTATAATACATATGTCATCAAGCAAATACAATTTAAAGGTGTTATTAGATTTATTTTATGGCGTTTTATCATGCAACGTTGCTTCTAAGTCTTTTCCTTAAAAGAAAAAAAAAAGATAAAAAATGTACATTTGAATAATAATGTGTCAACTGATATGGGACATATAGCAAAATATTACTATTTGTTTGTTATAAAAACCCATTAAACATTTTGAGTTTTTTTTTTTTTCCCCTTCTGATGCACTTATCCATTGAAATGCAAAATGCTTTCAACATAGATTTTCTTAACATATTTCTACAAAATATCTAAAATTTTTGCAAATAAAAGATTGGGATCATGGACAGAACCTTAAGTCTCTGTCTTGTTTTCTATTTTTTTTTATCATTTTGCACTTAAAATTTTAGATTTTTCTCTCTTTTATTTTATACACCTTATTCTGTTATGCTGTTGTCTATTCGTCAAAATGACATCACAATTCATTTATTAAACTTGAGGGATTTCATCGTGCAATAACAGAAAGGGAGGGAGTTATATGAAAATTAATAAACGTAAATATTTCATAGAAGGTAAGCGTACTGTTGGTGATCGTATCCAATATTTTCACAGGCATATAAAAGGCCCCACAGGGTCTGCTGCCTTCAATTGTGCTGGTCCCTTGCTTCTCTTCTGTCTTTTGTCCGAAACATCCAGTGGGCGACTGTCTCCTCTCTCTCTCTCTCTCGGAGAGCGCAGGTGAAGTACCCAGGAGAACCTTCAGATCTGATCAGAAGTTCACAAAACGCCGGCGTTCCGGCGCCGCAGGTAAGCCCTCGGTCTCTTTTCCTCGCATTTCCTTTCATATGGTTTGCTGGAGCTCTCCACTTCCTGGTGATCTCGTAAGGAAAGCCGTTCTTTTTGACTTCTTCGTGCTCGAACGGCCTCGATTGGATGGAAATCGGGATCTTGGGCTCTAGGAGTCAGGCATGGGGTGGCCTCCGGGTGAATGTGGGTTTCTTGGCCGGATTGATTGAAGTTCGGTTGGAATGAGGGTTTATTGATGTCTTTCTCTGGTCGAGTGTCGGAGTGTGTCATCGATTCCCTGAGATTGAAGCAAACTAGGTGCGAGAAGTGGTTTGGTTGAAAAATCTTGACGCTTTCAGAGCTGTCACGTCATTCTTTCTTCATTCTTTTTCTCCCGTGGTCAAAACTTTGGTGGGATGGTGGTTTTGAGTTTCCAGGGGTTTTGGGCTTTGGACTGGTGCAGTGTATGTTTCTCCAGATTTCCCTGTCTTTCTCTACATGGAAAGCTTAAATTTTAGGATTTTGACATGAAAAAAGTTTATCTTTTTTTGCTTAATATGCTTACCCTCTGGAGCCAGAGAGACACAGCTGGTATTGCTGTTGAATTGTTATGCGATCATTATGCCTTGAGTAAAATTCAACTGTTCCGGCAATATGATGGTTGTATGTTTAAAAATTGTTCTTTTTTTTTTAAAAAAAAAAAAATTACTTCTCCACTTGGTAGATGTAGTGCTAACTGCACGGGTGATGGTTACCAGTTAACTGATTGGTTATTGGCGTATACTACCCTGGCTAGCCCTCTATTCACAAATGCACGATTTTTGTCGAAATTTTTAAGATTTTGATGTTATCATTGCATACTGAAATTTCCCGTACTATCTCAGCACTTGCTTCAACTCATGTACACGGAATACCATTGTATCTTTTTCATCCTGTTGTAACACGGATCTTTTAAATTTTTGCAGCATTGTAGCAACTCAGCTATCTGATGTATTCAAGTTCACCATAAGATAAGCGACAACAACTGCATATGCTGCATCAATCTACTGAAGGGCACCGACTTTAAGGTCTGTTTCCTTGATTCACATTCTCCACTATCATGCAACCGCAACACATCCAATTATAGAGTCATTTTCTATGTAGGTTGTCTTGAGCTACAAATGGCCGTCACAGGAACCAAGAATCCATTATTAGGTGAAACCACATGTGGTTCTTTGCTGCAGCAGTTGCAGGTATCTCATTTTTTTATGTGCAACTTTTGCTTTCAATGGAAGAAGCAATACAGTGTACTAGATACATGATCTCTTTGTTTTAGGTAATATGGGATGAGGTTGGTGAGAGCGACGAGGAACGTGACAAAATGCTGCTTCAGCTAGAACAAGAGTGCCTGGATGTTTACAAGAGGAAAGTTGATCAGGCATCAAGATCACGAGCACTCCTTCTCCAGGCCTTGGCTGATTCTAGGGTGGAGCTTGCTAGACTTCTTTCTGTGCTTGGAGAAAAGTCTTTTGTTGGCATCGTGAGTTTTTACAAAATACTAATGCTCTAGCAAACATTAACTATTTAGATGGTGTTTTTATTTCTTGAAGGCCACCCTTTAGAAACTTCATGAGATGATTAGAATTTACACGTTATTTCACTATGCTATATTGGAGCATATGTATGAGCTAGCGCTTGCCACTTCTGGGTAAGGAATTCTATTTCACCAGGAAAAATAACTGGAATTTGAACAATAAGAATTTAATTATTTATAGTCGGTGTGATTTCTGCGCAAAGTTGTCTTTTTATAAAATAATAGTTTATGCTTGGGGAAAGAAAAATTATTTTTTTCAAGATGTTAATTTTGAATTTTCATAGTTAAGCTTCAACTTGTCCATGTAGACTAAGTTATAATATATTGCATTTTAATTATTGATAATAATTTTATCAATTGCTTCATAGAGATATGAACTGGGATATATGATTTAATATGTAGAGGAAGAGATATATTATCCATTCAGATCAGGATTTCAAAAACCACTGAAACGGGATGGTACATTCAGTACTGTACCATTCTAGCACAAAAAATGGCTGCAATACGGATGTTGGAATGCCGAAACAGCTGTATAGGTATGTACTGGATGTACTGGTGCTGGTGTGTACTGGCATATACCAGCTGATATGTTTTTACAGTTATTTGGAATATGTTAGTTTCAGTACATACTGTCCTACCAATACCTTATCATTTCTATGGAAAAATGGCACGGGGTTCAGTATTGGTATTTAAAACCTTGATTTGAATTTATAATTGATAGTGCTTGTGGGGAGGGTGGCCCTTTGTGCAGCAGTAAGGTTGCTGCATTGTGACATGGAGGTCATAGTTCAAAACATGGAAACAACCTCTCCAACGCACAAGGTAAGGCTGCACCCTCCCTGGAACCCGCAACAGCGGAGCTCATGCACATTGAAAGTATTTGTGGAGGGAAAAAAGAGCATACTTTCACTGTATATTAATATGCTGATTGTGAAAGCCCCTCTTTACCGCTTCCATCCACTATGTCCTCCTTAGATACTCAGACCCACTACATACCCCTTAAACACCAAATGCAACAACTTTTGACCACTACTTTTGCTAACTCCTGACCTTTGTACTCGGTTGTTTATAGGCAACCATCCCATCTTCTTCCATTACTTAGAGCTATTGTCTTCTCCTTCCCAATTCATCTACACCCACCATTTGCTATTTCAACCATCGAAACCTACATCTTTCTCCTGACTCTCTTTCTTATTTGTCCTTACTCTATTAGTCAAACCTACCATCCCACTTCTTCCTCGATCCCTTTCACCTGCTGTCCTTGCCCTCTAACCTTACTTTCTTGTTCATTGAGCTACCACTTGCCCCAACTCTAGTATGGCCTCTCTCTCATGTGCTAATGTCCTTTCAATGCCCTTTCTGACCTTCTTCCTTTCGATGCCCTTTCTGACCTTCTTCCTTTCGATGCCCTTTCTGACCTTCTTGCATTGGGAAGAGAACATATTGAAAATGGAGAATGGACAGGGGACCGTTAGATAGGGTCGTGGTGGATGAAATATTGCAAGAGAAGTTTATGACACTCAGATAATGGGAAGGTAGCCAACAAAAGTACTGTCATTTAAGCAGTTGGGACAGAAACATTGTTGTGGCATCCATGTAGGTGGAGTGAATGAGAGTAGTAGTATCATATACTCACTATAGGTGGGATGAGATTTCATTCTAGGAATGGGATGGAGAAAACAAAAAATAGGACTTCTCAAGATATTTCTGATACAAATTTAGCTCTTCCAAACATTAATAGGCTTTTGGTACTTGGATACAAAGCATAATACAATGCAGTGTCTTATTTCTTATTTCAAATTATCATGTGTCTTTTCCATTTGACATCCCTTCACTAGGAAGAGGTCCAGACCACCTTATCTCCCCCACAACCAGTCAACCACCCAAAAGAGAAAAAACAGAGAGACACATATGTATTTGCTTATATGCATGCATTTGAAGGCATGTGTAGCCAGTATACCTTGTAATAGAGATCCAAGTTGCGGGTCTTTTGGAGCATTGCATGTTTAACACCATCCCTGAACAGCTGGAATATTACTGAAGTGCATATTGGCATGGAAAGCAACTTCCTACTCATAGTCAAAATAAAATGCAGTTCACTTCTCCTTGCTGTGCAAGTTCTTCATGCAGATAGGTGGCTTTTCCAGTTCTTGCACTTTTTCTGTGTGATATTACTAACAATCTGCTTATTGGGGAATCCGAGTAGGAAAACACTTATTGTATTTTGGACAATGTGGTATCTGGCTCTAAATGCTATAACATATACATGAAAATAACAAATTTCTTTTGTGAATGTTGTTGCCAAAGTTACTTTGATGTGGTTTCTTTTTGCATCATTGTAAATTAGGTTGACCTTGATCAGTGAGTTGTCTTTGGTATTCTATACAGCCTGATAAATCATCTGGCACAATCAAGGAGCAACTAGCAGCTATAGCACCAGCACTGGAACAACTACGCCAGCAGAAAGAGGACAGAATAAAGGAGTTTGCTGACGTGCTTTCACAAATTCAGAAAATGCAGGGAGAAATTGCTGGAACTTTAAAAATTGGTGAGCAGAAGGGGACACCGGCAGTTGATGAGGAGGATTTGTCACTAAAGAAGTTGGATGAGTACCACTGTCAACTCCAAGAACTCCAGAAAGAAAAGGTTACTACTGAAATTGTTCATGTTAATTTTGAAACTGCTACATGTATACCAACATTTGTGGTGCTTTTTGGCAGAGTGATAGGCTGCATAATGTTCTTGACTTTGTCAGCACAGTGCATGATCTTTGTGCTGTCCTTGGGATGGATTTCTTCAGTACCATAACTGAGGTTCATCCTAGCTTAAATGATTCTGTTGGCGTGCAGTCCAAAAGCATTAGCAATGATACCTTATTGAAGCTTTCTAAGATGGTCATAGCACTTGAAGAAGATAAAAGAATGAGACTGCAAAAGGTAATTCTTGTTCTGTAATATTATGTAGCTAGTTCTTTAAACAGTTAATGCAAATTCAATGTCCGACTAGTGGAATATTTTTCCTGCATGCTGCAACAGAAATCTGGTGCTATATTCCCTTTTGATAGTTATGCAGCTTCTTTCAGGCTTGCTGTGTGCCTAATTTGTTTGGATCTAGTGGAAGTTGAAGATTGTCCTGCATCCATCTTGTACACTGTCAAATGACCATCACATTATTGTTGCAGCTTATTAATGTTCTTATTGCAAACTTGACCTTTTATGGATTATTTACATGTCAACATTCGTCATTCTTATGTCTGCTTCACCCATGTTACTTTCATGTGCTTTCACTGTTGCTGCATATTATGATCTAAATATTATATTGCCAGCCTTGACACAATATCCTGATATGATTTAAAATGCATGAACACAAATTGAATTTATTTAGGTTGGTTTGTTTTATGTCTCCTTTTTGTCTGTGAACATTTGTTTTTAACAATGCATGATTACACAATACGTGTGTATGTAAAAAGACATATTTTACATGTATTTTCCTTGACATAAGATGGTAAATCATATGCAACATAAGCTACAGCTTTAAAATGGTTAATAGGTTTGAATATATGTTGGAGGTTTGGAGAAGAAGAGAGGATGATCTGATAAAAAAAACTTTGACAGCACATATGAGAAAGAAATTGATGAGGCTTGGGATGGGGTTGTCTCTTGGTTTTGGCTTGTCTTAATAAAATGTATAGTTGTATCAACACAGACATTCTTTCTGAAAAAGAAGGTGAACTATTTCAAGACTTTGTTACAGATTATAAGTAAACATATTACAAATTGTAAGATTTTATAAGATGCTGTTGCATTCTTTGTATATGTTAATTTTTATTAGTTCATGTTTGTTGTTTTTAGAAGTATACATAACATGAACTTTGTAATCTGTGGGATCTGAACTTCTTTTTGCAGGACATAGTTCAAATCTGATCTTTAGATTAATTAATCAGTTATAGAAATGCCGGCGAGGTTATCTGCTCATGAACATGATAAACTCAAATGAATTGGTCATATCAATTTGTGATATATCTCTGTTTAGTTTCTTAAGATAACTTGGTTATTATCTCAGTCTCTAAAGTGTCTCCATCTTTTGTCCTGCCAAAAAGTTGGCAATGAAACTAGGCAAGTAAAATGAAAGCGTACTCAGACCAAGAGAGTCTTTGCCTACATGAGTCCAGGTCACATCATCGGTTTTCAGTCCCTTGACCAAGATCTGAGCCCTCTCATCCCTTTCTCAAACTCAAACAAGGCCTACCGAACTACATCCATGCACCTGAATATCCATGGGGAAAAGAAAATTAAATTGTATTTTAATTATTCTATATGTTCAACCATCAACAGGAACTGCTTAATATCTGCACAGTTGATGTAATTGATGACATGATTTTTCTGAACTGAAGATGGAGCAATATATATCACCTAATTATTTTACTTGCTTGTGTTATCTATCTATCTATCTATACCGGTCACAGTCGGTCTAGTTGCACCAGGACTTAACCAGAAGATCTCCCGTCTAGCTGTAGCTAGGAATCCGGCTGAAACAACCAACATCTAAGTTGAGCAGAATCGCTTTCTTCCAATTAACCATTGTATGTCAAAGCACAGGAGTTCCTCTTGTGGAAAAAAGCTTCTTTCGCTTTTCTGGTTCACTTTGCCGGATGGCAGGAGTCAAGGCAAGTTAGGATTATTCTGTATCGAAGCGTACCGAAAACACATTGTAGATAGGATAGAATCCCCGCTTCCTGGGTTCCATGTGGGTCTTGGCCTATCAGCTCTTGTGCACTCATTGGCTGTTCTCGAAGAACTGGGCGCATATATATATATATATATATATATATATATATATATATATATATATATATTGTTTTAGTCCTGAACTGTGAAATTTTATGTAATGTTTCTTTTTTTTTTTTTTTTAAATGGATGTAACAAGTGATTTTCATGCTTAACTCAGCTTCAAGAGCTAGCAGCTCAGTTGACTGAGCTTTGGAATCTAATGGATACCCCTACGGAGGAGCGGAGTTTGTTCAATCATGTTACTTGCAATATCTCTGCAACAGTGGATGAGGTCATGGTTCCTGGAGCCCTTGCCCTTGATCTGATTGAGCAGGTTGGTCAATTGCACCAAATTTTGAGCTTTTTGTCCCCCGGCAAATTTTTGAATAAAACTTGAATTCACTTGGCGTGCTCTAACTTTTTTTTAAAAAAAATTTCTTTTACACAAAGGCTGAGGTTGAAGTTGAAAGGTTAGATCAACTAAAGGCCAGCAAGATGAAGGAAATAGCTTTGAAGAAACAGACTGAGCTTGAAGACATATATGTTCGTGCTCACGTTGAGATAGATTCCGCAGCTGCTCGAGAGAAGATAATGTCTCTAATTGACTCTGGGAATGTCGAACCTTCAGAATTACTAACAGACATGGATAATCAGATATTAAAAGCCAAAGAAGAGGCCCTTTGCAGAAAAGAAATTTTGGAGAAGATTGAGAAATGGATGTCAGCATGTGAAGAGGAGAGCTGGCTTGAAGACTATAATCGGGTACTGAATTCACTTCTTCTCTAATATAGATTATATGTACTGGATTCACTTCTTCTCTAATCTAGATTGTATTTTTATCCTTTTCAGCTCTTAGTTCAGTTGGGTTACTTCCAATGGCGTTGGCTTGTGGAATTTGCTTGTTCAATATTTGCATGTGATGATGACGACATATAAAGACACTGACCTTGTTAACCTGGATTAACTGTCATACAAATCTTGTTCTTTCAATTGACCTTGGAGGTTAATCATCCTAGTCATCTTTCAGTAATAGTTGCTTCCAAACTAAGTTTACCAGAAAATGCATCTTTGCAGCTAGGCCCATTAGAAAACATGCTTCTTGAATATTCTGTTTATGTATTTTGTGTTCAAAAAGTTGAAATGTAACTGTTGAATTTCAAACCTCACATGTATGTTCCATATGCCTTTCTGAAACCTGCCCTGTGACCTTTTGCTCGGCCTATTCATTAGGAGATCATGCATGTTTTGGAATTTCTTTCAGCACTTAGTGAGAAATATTATTGGAACAGAGGATAAACTATCCAGATGAGTCATTTTGCAGGCCCAAATAATTTTCCTAATACATGCATGCTGACCTCCTGATTTAAACCTTCTGATGTTATACTTTCTTTTTCAGGATGAAAACAGATATAATGCAAGCAGAGGTGCACACTTAAACCTCAAGCGTGCGGAGAAAGCTCGTATATTGGTAAACAAAATTCCAGGTATGTTTAAACAACTTCATTGGACTTCCTTAAAGCCCTTTTCTTGTTAAGACTCGACTTTCAAAGATACAAAGATCAGCTTTTGTAAACTAATTGGCAAGGTTCACACACATGTATATTTAGCACTAGGAGGGGTTGCAGTGCTTGCATGCCCGGCAATATCTGAACAGAAACGGTTCCACTTAAAAATCTGACGCAAAGACATTTACTCTTCTATCCATATCGGGGCCCATTACTTTTAAATACTATCTATTGCTGTGCCAGTGTACCAGCCGGCTTTATTAATTTATGTTTGTGTGCTTCCAGTTGTAGGGTCTTGTTGTGACTAATGTGCCTGCACATGGAGGTTCTTGGAAGCCAGCATGCTTAGATGTTACGCTAGCTTGTTTCCTGCATAATGATGAAATTATATGAGTAAAGCCTAAGATTAAATTCTCGAGCACATTGCTGTATAAACTTTCTTCACCACAGTAGCTCTCTTTGGATGCTAGGAAAATAAAGAAAATGACTGGATTTTAGGCAATCTAGGCACAATTATCTCTTAATAGGAAAAATGAGCACCCATTCTCTCATTTTCATCTCCTTTGCATTCCCTTCCCCTGCATCCAGCCTGAGCTAACTTTGGGAAAGGTGAAATGTTTCTAGTATGATAGAATGCAAGAAGATCAATTGCTAGAGAAATTGTGATGGATTTTTTTTTTTAAAATAAATGATATCTAAAATTATACCTCTTTCATCATTTTTGAATATACTCTGCTGCATTGCATTTCTAGTTACAATATCAATTTGATACTATAATCATTTCTTGTAGATTCATGGCACTAGATAACGAAAAGCTGAATGCTACTTAAACATTAAACTTGGATCTGCAAGCCTGTATTTGATGGTTGACGAAACATTTAATCAACATTAGGCTTGCAAAAGATGTTTGTTTTTATCAAGATTCAATTGACAATAAAAATTATACTTGATGGCTGATTAAAGGTTCCAGTGTCAGTAAATAGCTAAAAATTTCTCATGTGGTCCTAGCTCTTGTTGACACACTGGTGGCCAAGACTCGGGCATGGGAGGAGGATCGTGGCATGTCATTCACGTACGACGGCGTTCCTCTTCTTGCAATGCTGGATGAATATACCATGCTAAGGCAGGACAGAGAGGAAGAGAAACGAAGACTAAGGGTACTTTATTTTATCCTTTTCATGATCTCCCCCCTACCGTTCTTTTTAATTTCTCCCGTGTTGTGCTATCGAATTTCCAGGACCAGAAGCGGTTCCACGAGCAGCTGAACACCGAACAAGAGGCTTTGTTCGGCTCCAGGCCAAGCCCAGCTAGACCACTTGGCCCAAAGAAGGTGGTGGGCCCTCGTGCCAACACAGGAGCATCAAATGGAACCCCCAGCAGAAGGCTTTCTCTTAACACCCATCACGGTAGCAGCAATGGTGTTCGATCTGTGAGCAGGGATGGGAAGAGAGAAGTTGGTCGCCCTGCCGCTCCGGTAAACTATGTAGCCATCGCAAAAGAGGATGCAGCCTCTCCCGTGCCCGGTAGCTACCAGGCTCCTGCTTCTCCGTGACATCGATGTGGGTAAGTTATTTATGCTATTTTAATTGTTGCAGTCTGTGTTAGGCTTGATGTGATAAATACTATGGTCGACTTGTTCCTCGAAGTTCTATTCTTGATAAATTAATATTTAACGGAGGAGCGTTTATGTGATAAAGACTGCTCTTGTAATGTTGTCTTTGGTTGTAGATATTTGTTAAGGCCAAAGACGGTCGTTCTGTCCTTCACTTTGACCTGAGAGACTATTAAACAGACGTTTTGTTACTTCATTATTGCACAACTCTTTGGCAGACTCAATGCGGATTCCATTGCTGTCTTAACGAATTCTTGTAGACAGATTACCTCCACTGGGAAGTAGAACAGCCGGTGTAATAGCCAACCAGGGCCTTTGGTTGTGTAGTTTTCTGTTTATATATATATATATATATATATATATATAGAGAGAGAGAGAGAGAGAGAGAGAGAGAGATTAGAATTAGATCAACTGGATTTGGATTTGGATTTGGCCGGATTAAAATTTTATAATAGGGTCCTACATTAATGATCTAAATTTAATATAGATTTTTAGTCTATGTATCAAGTGATTATATGATTTTGTGGTAGAACCATGCCTAGTGAGCCGCATCACATGTAGGCTGTAAGTCAAAAGTACCAGCAGTAACAGTTCGGAATTGCTGCTGCAGGCAAACAAGATTTGGAGTCCAAAGATTTTGGAAATGGGAGGTTTAATCATCTTTTTCCAAAGATATAGTGAATCTTCCTCCCACTTTGATGTGATTATAAAATACTTTTGGGTGGGATGGGGTGAGGGGGTTAATAAGCATACGGTGGAAATGGGAAATCGAGTCGTGCGAGGATACTTGCTCTGGCCGTAGCAAATAAATGTCGCTTCCAGGTATTACCAACTTACCGCTCTTTTCAATTTCAAAAGTTGATTCAACTTGGTTCCGATCCAATTGTTCATACCAAACTAATAGGTCCAGAATTCAGCTCCGATCAATACCTAATTGATGGTACTTATATGTCATTGCAGGGTTCACAAACTCTGCAGCTCGGGAGAGCTCCATGGAGTTAGGGAGCAGCAAAGACTTCGAGTCCTGTAATCTCGGCAACCCAATTAGGATGTACACGCAGGCTCGACTGGGTGAGCCTCGATGTGCAGTGGAAAGCTTGAATGGCCTCAAATTGCATGTCCAGGTGGTGCCCTAAGTCGAAACCAGCAGGCAAAAGCAGCTCAAGCTATGTAATCGGCATGCAACCTGATCCAACCTATTTAATCTAGGTATCTAAGTGTATTAGACTCTCGGCCTAATAATATTGAGCCTGTTAACCAAATTACCTATTTAAAAAACTGGGGGAGAAAAAAACATAGATCCTACGGATAGAAACAAAAATGATAAATAAATTCACCATCATCAACCCTTCAATCACCGACCGTTACACATCCAAAAACATAACAAAGACGAACTAATAGGTAATGCCTTATCAATGCACTAAGGCTGATAACTTGCATGTATTATTAAACTTGATAACTTTGTCCATAAATAAAGTCCAAACTCATTCTAGAGACCCAAAATCAAACACATAACAAAGACAAACAGCATCAGATCTATACTGCAGTAAAATCACTCTGAATTCTTCATTGGGACAAAATAACACACAATTGCATGGCGTCTAAGACATAAAAATATTAGGTAGCGTATTAGAATTCAATATATTTGATTGTATCTCGAGAATAGAATGAAAGAGGTGAATTAGAGGAAGTGAGAGATGGAAAGTTGTGTTAATCAGAGGCGGTGACGGCCAAAGGGGCTGCTCCGACCAGTGGTAAAGTCGCAGCCGATGGAGCATCGTTGGAGTGCAGTGTCTTAGGGGACAGGAATTGTTTGAAGGTGGAGATGGGCCGCCTAAGGTCGATCATAGCCGGAGATGAGAGAGACCGAGAGGAGGGAATGGTAGGGATGGCAACGGGTAGAATTTGGATCGGATATTATACTATTCATCTCCAAATCCGAACTTAAAATTCTATATCCAAATCCTATCCGATATTTGATCGGATAAAAAAAGAGATACTCATTCTCATATCTAATGGGTTCAGGGATACCTACGGATAATCCATTTTTCCATATTCGATCCATATCCGTTCCATACCCATCTCATACCTAAAAAAGTAAATAATCAAATAATTTTATGCATATTATCAACCAAAATAGAATTATCAATTCAACATAGAACATAATTTATAAGTCCAGATTTTTAGAAATCAAACATAGAAATAAAATCACAATTCAATATAGAATATATAAACAATCAAAATAATTTTATGTATATTATCAACTAAAACAGAATTATAAATATATATATATATATATATTTAGATATTATTCACATTTATAAGTATGATTCGGATTCGGATTTGAGTAGAAAACAGCATTACTCATATCCTATTCATACTCATGCTACAGTTTTCGAATTTTATCCGAACTCGAATTCAAACTCAAATCTGATCAAATTTTATTTTTTGAATTTGATCGAATTAGGATAGGATGTATATCCATTGGATCGGATCGATCTTGTCATCTCTAAAGAAGAGATGAAAAAATTATGTCAGAAGGAGTATCTTTGAGTCTTGTACACTTTCCAAGCATCATAACTCAACTAGTTATCTTCTAAAAGGGGATAGGGGCCTTGGGATTTCGAACTTGGAAGACTCTGAAGAGTGATAAACTGCTAGGTGGGGTGGTCAGTGGACCATGTGGGTGATATGATGCGTGTTGGATCCGGGAATGGGGCGAGGTGGGCGGTGGCGCATTAATGTTTAGCTTTTCATTTTTGAACAGATTGCAGCCGGTGCGAGCATACGAAGCTGTTGATAGAGAAAATCATTATTGAGGATGAATCTGTTATTATAATAGATTGGATTTGAAATAATATATTATAGTTGGAAATCTATCTACTCCTTCAAAATATCCAGACTTACCTTCATGATCTTATTGCGGCCTCTATTCAGTATATTTTTTGAAGGATAAATAGTATCGTTGGCTGAATCATCTTCTATGTGGCAGAACATACTGACAATTGGACTTGACGACTTGACGTTAGGATCAAATTTATCCACAGACTCTATGAAATATTTTATTTTTTGATATTTTGAGATATATTCATACTTGATTAGTATTAGCATTCGCTTGTATCAAGAAGAAAAAGAAGGAGGAGGAGGAGGCAGCTGCCAATAGACGGATTTTATCTTTTTAGTTTAAATTGTAAACAATTAAATGGTTATCTGATTTAATTCAATTAATAAATAAATTAAATATATTAAAAGATTAAAAAATAAAGATAATTAGTTTAATAAAAATATTAAACAAATCGGATCATTTATGATCCAAATTTATTTGGTTTTAAACCAAATTTACTTAAAATAGGTCTGATTTGATTGACAGATTAGGCCATATTTTGCTAGCATTATTACCGTATGCCTGATCTTTTCAGCTAACATGATGATAAAATTAAAATTCTTTTCAAATTATGAAAAGAATTATTCTTGTCCCCAAATCTATGAAACAGTTTGGTTGGCTGGTGCATTTGTCCAGGTTTCAGAGTAATTCAGTATGAAGACGAGGATGAAAGGAATCTGATATATCTTATTAGGATGCTCTTGCTCTGAGAATTATATTTGTCTATATATTTTTCGTCTATCAATTCAGATAGCTCTATTTTTTTATCTGCTTTTTAGCTGCGCTCTGAGCTGTAAAAGTTGGCTGTGGGCTTCTGCTTGTATAATCGTACATCATCTGTTCAAAGAACGGTCAGGGATGGAGCCCACTTTTTCGTCACAAAGGTCTCATCCATTAGAGCAGCTTCTGACAATATGAAGTAGACCAGGCCCATTTTGTTAGGTTTGCAACTCAAAAGTTATTCAAAAGTCTTTGCGGCCATCATCATTATCCAATAAATTAATCGAGGTCATGTTACGAATCACCTAACCCAGGGCCAACAGGTGGGTCAGCGGTCACCGTTATGGACGAGTCTGATCTGATCGATATGGAGATGTAACCTAAGTCAGTTTAAACCAATTTGTTAAAATTAAAATTGAAATCAAACCGCCTATCTGTAAAAATGGTTTGGAATCGATCCACAAAATTCAGTTCAATTTGATCCTATCTATTGGATTGATGTTTGACGGATTGAACCAAGTCTACACATAAATTTTTTATTTTATTTATAATTGATATTTTATTTTGTTTATAATTGATTTTTATAATTAAACATAAAAATTTAATTTTATATATAAGAGAAGATATGAGGAAGAAAAAAAGATATATATATATATATATTAAATTAAATTAATAAATACAAATTGAACCAAATAAATCAGTTGGGTTCCAATCATAGCTGTTTTTTTTTTTTTTAACATACTTTTAGTGCTAAAGTACATGATCACCGTAAGAAAAAAAATAAAAGAAAGAGATGTTGAGGCTTCAAACCTATTCATGCTGACAAATAGATGGTTGAAGTTAGAAAAGCTTCGTCCATATAATTCAAGTAAGACCCGTAAATTTGATCTCCATCTCTCTGTCTCCCTGTGCACGTTGTATGGCAGGAAAATCTTAGGTAGCTCAATAGATTGTAATAGTTTACCGATGAGCAAATTAAAAATAGGGAAACAGTGTAGCCAATATCACAAAGCATTCACTGCACATTCACTGCACAATTGCGGTGGAGACCATGGGAATAGACCACAAGCAAAGCGCATAGATTTAAGTGCCACAGCTGTCAAAAACACAAAAAAAAGAAAAGCTTTAAATATAGGTACTTAATAATAACGGTGAAAGTTAACGGAAACCCTCCGGAACCGTTATGTAAGTCGTTAACATCCCTCTGTGAATTTTAGAGTTTGCATTAATAACGTCATTAAAACCATACAGCCGTGCGGCTGACGAGAGTTTGGATTAACAACGTCATTAAAACCACATTAGCCTGTGATTAACGCTAAAGCGGCGCCTCTGGCAAGGATTCGGTAGGTACGCACGTGCGTGCTCAACAACTGATATCCTCACCCATCGTCACAAATTTCCCTCATCCACCCGGCTTTCCGATTTATTGGCCATTTGATGCTCCTCTCTCTGCGCGTGCCGGTCCACGAAAAGGCGCAAGCGGTCGGAAACGCGTCTATAAATTTGCCACTTCCGAACTTCCCTTCTCTCGCTCTCTCTAGCTTCTGAGTTCGTAGTAGTTCCCGGAGGAGAGTTTGATACGTTGCCATGGGGCTCAAGTCCTTCGTGGAGGTGCCTCGTGAGTCCCACTTCCCGTTGGAGAACCTCCCCTTCGGCGTCTTCCGCCCCAAGCCCTCCTCCGCCACCGTCGCCGGCGATTCTTCGCCTCCTCCTCCCCCTCGCCCTGGCGTCGCCATCGGTGATTTCGTCCTCGATCTGTCCGTCATCTCCGCCGCTGGCGTCTTCGACGGCCCCCTCCTCAAGAACTCCAAATGCTTCCTCCAGGTCCGCCCTTTCCCTCTCTATGTTCTTATTCCGCCGTTGTACGTTCCTTTTAATCGTCGTGATTGATTCGCTCTCGTCGATTGTCGGTATTTTGATCAGTTGAGTGTTTCTTGGAGTGTGTTTATGTCAAATTCTGGTGTAAAATTTCTGTAAAATAGAAGGGTTTGGGTGATGTTGGGGGTTTGTATCTTTTCTTATTCTTGGAGAAATTGGGATTCTTGGGGTTTATGTGATACTATGGCATGGTTTCTGTATAACGGGATTGGGTTTTCGAGAAAATTAGCTGCCTGAAGACCAGTTCTTGATCTATCTCTCTCCTTCCTAGTGTCTCACTTTCTTATCTGTCCTTCTTTCAACGAAGAAACCCTATAATGAGTGAACAATTGATATAACTTCTATTTTCTATGTGATGAATGGAATAACATTATTATCTGCCACTGGGTATAATTGCATGCTCTCTTTCTGTTTCTTTTAGCTTAAAAAGTTTCAGTCTGCTCAAATGAGTATCTTCTGGCTACCTATACATCAAAAGAGATATTTAATTTCTAAAATAACGTTAATCCTAGCAAGTACCAACGAGTATATAAATAACAATCTCACATCCACTTTCATTGTTACTCTAAAAAAAAAGAAGGACCCACTTTAAGTGTCAGAATTTTCCATCGTTATTTTTCTGGAGAGAGGAATAGGTGGTTTCGGTCTTCATCCTTAACCACACATGGACAAAATATATGATGACACCATAATTATTTGTCGGAAGTCGCACAATTATTATGTTTCTGCATATGTTGCATGTCATTTAACCGTAGGTCTGGGTATTAATGTGTCATTATTATTCGAAAGCTGATATGGTATCATTTTTTATATTTTACCAGCCTTCTCTTAATATGTTCCTAGAGATGGGACGACCTGCTTGGAAGGAGGCGCGCTCAACTATACAAAAACTTTTATCAGGTATTATTCATCCCAATGTGCAAATGTCTAATTTGCTGTAGTTCGGTAAAGTACCTGCTTGTGTTTGTGTCACCAACTTTTATTATGACAAGTGATTTATTGACCGTAGGACAGTTTCCCTCAATATGATGGCAATTTCCATTTGCTGAACCGACTAGTTGAAAGGCATGCTGGCATTGTACCATAGCCATTGCCTCAGAAACCTAGGCATGTGGGAATCACTTTACCTTCAATGATGAAAATTACAAGTCTGATTTGTTATCACCTTTGATGATGAGCCAGCTAAATCTTGGCTATGGATGCATGCAGTACATTTGTAAGAAGAGCAGATCCCTTATCAAATGATACTGATTGGTGTTTTTTCTTTTGAGTAAAAGGGATGATATTGATTAATGTTATGTCCCATAAATTTGCTATTACAAATATGCAGAATCAGCCCCATGACTTTCAAGGCATTCCATCATATAAGAAGAGCGGATCCCTTATTCCAGACTGTAAATGTGCCACTACACCAAGCTCAATTTTACAAGTTGTCATCAATCTGAGTTTCATTATTTCATTTGAATTTTATTTATGTCTTCAGTCTTATCGGATGGCATAAATTTCTCATCTCTTCTATGCTCATTCATGTTATGTTTGCCTCTCTATTTTGTCAAGCAACCGATAAAGACAGCACAAGGCACTGTACTGTACCAACAACATGTGCAATATGTGACTTAGTTACAGTGAAAGATACGAATATGATAATAAATGAGAAATGCTTATTGTAAAAGCACTTAAAGTGTTTTGAGTTATATCAGAACTGCATAAAATGTACTTTAAGAATAGTCTTTAACATGCAAGTTAAATATGATTGAAGTGATGGATGCATTCTTTCTTTTAAGTGATGATGTGTTTTTGTTTATCATATTGGTTTACTGGTTTAACAAAAGACAAAGTTGATTTCAACAACAACGCCAACCGACAAGATAGGTTTTCGTATGTTTGTTTATTCTAAATTTCTAAATATACCCACCTTTTTTTCTATACAGCTGATGAGCCAACTTTACGTGACAATGCGAGTTTAA
Organism: Elaeis guineensis; assembly: GCF_000442705.2. NCBI lineage: Eukaryota > Viridiplantae > Streptophyta > Magnoliopsida > Arecales > Arecaceae > Elaeis > Elaeis guineensis. The sequence continues at coordinate 163,594,212 of NC_025993.2, read as the reverse complement.
GGGAAATGTCCCTTTTGCCAATGGTGGGTGATTTTTCATCTGTGGATTAGATTTTGCAGTTCAAAATTTATTCACTAAATGAAATGCCATTGTCATCTTTGACTGCACAGAGTGAGGTACAGATGCTTCTGCCGGCTGTAATAGGGGACTACACAGATTTTTTTTCATCCATGTATCATGCTAAGAACTGTGGGAACATATTTCGAGGACCAGAGAATCCAATTCCACTTAACTGGTACCTTTTGTTCATTTTAAATCTGTTTACATTGCATCCATATGGATATCATATTATTTAGAATAGGATTGACCATGACATAGTATTTTCACATATATTACTAGGAGCATTGATGACCAAATAGTGAGCAGTGATATTGTACACAATATTTTTGTATACACATTGTAGCATATACATTCCTAATATGTGGCCTGTAAATGTATAATTTTTTTTATGGATATTAGTATGTGTATAAATGGTACCTGTATTCGCTTCAAGTGTTGTATTATGCTCATTGGCCGCGGATTCTGGATGTACATATATCCAACTTCATCCCTATGCGAATTTAGCATTCTCTCCACTTGCTCGTTAGCCCTTGACCATCATGAAAGCTCCCAAGACCTAACATGAAGGACTGACTGCTAGCAGAACATCTCTTTCATTTGATCAAAATGCTGTGATTAGAGAACCATATCTGTCACATCAGGAGGGTTTTCTTGTTTGTGTATATTAAAAATTAAGTACGTGAAACAGTAGTTGGTAGTTGACATGCTTCATTAATGTCCCACTTGCTCTTTCAGTGTATATAGTGTATAAATATGAAGATTTACATTCGTATTTACAATTTTGCAGATCTATCCTCTTCAATTAACTTTCATTGTTTGACCATACATCCACCTGTACATCTTCATTTCTACCACAGCCATTCTGTTTGCTTGAACTATGGTACATCATTAGACTTAATATTGTGCCACAAAAGGAGAGTAACGAGGTGCTGGACTGGCTTTCCTAGAGGCGTAGATCCCAGCAGCCAATGCTGTGGTTAGGTCATTTTCTCAGGCTTGTTATTGAGATGGCCATTGTCGATATTAGTGCAATTTTGTTTCACAGGGTTGCTAGGGTGTAACTGCTCTGATTTATCAGAAAAAAATATATTCTTATAAAAAAATTCCTTGAGTCTTGGATGCATGGATCAAGCTTATAGTTCTCTGTAAGCACTTAATTACTTCATCCACTTTCTCTAGTTCTATCTAATATGTCCTCATTGTCTCTTCATTGAGCTGCATAAACATTTGAAGTTAACTAACATCACAAACTATGTTATTTCTTGGTCATCGACTTGCTTGGAACCTCATATCTAGCAAATTCTTAGTAAAATGCATATTTAGATTGTTTACTAATTTTTAGACTCATAGCATCCAATTCTTGCCACCACAAGACACCAAATTCTAATGTTCACCTTGTTCTATTAATTAACATTATGTCATATCAACCATTGTGAAGAGATCCATGCTGGACATCTACTTTTGGTGTCGCATCATGGTGATCAAATTCTGCTTGTGATTGGAACTCCTTGTCATACATGATTGCATTAACAATTTAATTTATTGTACCTTTTATGTATATCCTTGTTTTATGCCCAATTGGCCACTAAATTTATGTTTTATGGTAGTCTATTATATGATTTCTTGCATTGATAAAGATTTCAGATACTTTTATTATTCACTAAATCTTTATGTACTATGCATAGGCAAAAAAAGTAGCTTGCATGGTCAGTCCTTTGTATCGTAAGGCCAAGTTAAAATTGTCATTTTTTAAGAGTTCCTTCTTCATAACTTCATATTTATGGTTGTGGCTCATATCTTTAATTCCATGTTAGATGGTGAAATTTTGTACATCACCTCTTTTCAGGTTTTCTTTGTATGCCACCCTATTTTGCGGTAATCCACTTTGTTGACCTGTTACAGGTTATCATTACAATGTTTTGTAGATATCTGACAATTACATTAACAGTGATTGCAAACTGCTTTTTAGATATAAAAGAGGAGCATATTATGAATAAAGGGGGTGACATCAGAATTCTTCCCTTTATTCTGATTGTGCAATAGTTTTGCTTGAATCATTTGCACTTTCCCATACTTTCAAGATCTCATTTAGTGAGCTAGCTAACTAGACTAGGCCAAGTTATTGCATTATTTTCCATATTTACTTGGATTTATCCTCAAAGCTTTGGCTCTTTGTACCCTCTTCAAGTTATCTCTTGTGCGAATTGAAACATAAAAGAGAGATAAAATTCTTTTTCTTAATAATGTGAAATGAAATCTCTTATAATTGATTCTGTGTCTATTTTGCAACCATTTGTGAAAGCTCTAATGTAACATCTGAACAAGGCATTGACTAGTTTTAAGTCGGCTGCAACCACTTCATTATCTACGTTATCATCCAGTTTTTTCAATGCATGTACACACACCTTTTTTTGTTTTCTAATGACACACACACACACACACACACACACATATATATACATATATATACACACATATATATATATGTATATGTATATATTTAACCTTGATCTTAGCGAGCAATTCTGTCTGGAAGATGTATTGGCATCTGAATTTTTTTTTCTTGCATCTCTTGTATCATTTGCCTCCTAGCTCTAATGTAATCTTGCTGCAATTCAGTCTTTAGTTTAGAGGCCCTGCTATACACCTTGAAAATTCTTTACATCTCTTTGCTACGATTGTGCTGCATGCTCCACATGTACTTGTGACTTTGTACATGTTCTGAGCTCATTATTTTCCATAATTTAAATTGGGTGCAATTTCAGGTTTCACCTTCCTATAGCTTATCATGGACGGGCATCATCTGTAGTAATCTCTGGAACAGATATTATTCGTCCAAGGTGTGCATTTTTTGAATGGAATCTTCTAGTTGCTTTTCAGATGTTTCTTTTAATGGCCCCATATAAACTTAAATTGCATTCAATATGGACAACCTAGAAATCATTCCAGAACATTTACTTTCGTTGATTTTGTTTAGTAAATTTAAAATGGAACATACTTTTCCATTGCCAATGTTTTGAATGATGTAGGATTTAATTCACAAAGGATGTCCCATTTTCTTTGGGTCACCAGCCTTCATGCAGAAAAAACATGCATTGCCAATACATTGTCTGTATCTAGCAACTTTTTTCATATTTATATGTTTTTAAAATTTTTGATGATCTCTTTGTTTTGTCTAAATTCAGGAGTAGAACAAAACTATCATTTCAGTCATATTGCAGTAATTTCTAGGATTTTTTCCAATTCAAACTGGAATTTTGATATTAAACAGTTTTTTGATCCATTTGATTCATCTGATAATGCCCTGTCTTCCATGAGCCCTAAGCACCATGATCACCAAAATCTTCTTTCCTTTCATCTTCTTATGGATTCTTTTTCAAAAAATTCCAACCTCAGGCATTCAATAACAAATTTAGAGATTTTCCTGTGGCTGGATTACTGAAGTTCTACTTTCCTTTCACCCAGAATGGTGTAGAACTAAATAGATGTTCCTGCATCAACAATATTCAAAACAAAATCAGCACATATCGATACATTATCAGGATGTATGGATGTGTGTTAAGTTGTGCACAACTTGTTAGACCAACTGCACCTTGTCTTAGGTGATAACTACTATGACCCTTAATATCATGTTTGTCTTAGTGCCTTGCATTAGAAGTGCCAAACTGTCATGTGGTGATGAAATAGTCATGGATTGACAGTACATAGTTTCGAGGAGTGTCATGGAATTTCCAGATATCCTGTATGTTTCATATTCCAAGAAACATTAGGTGATACTTTGCTAAAGCAAGAGTGAGATTTCATTTTTGTAAATTGAATGGATTTGCTATGCATTTTGTTTTTTGTTTTTTTTTGTTTTTATTGGGAGGATATGGCCTTAAAAATTATCTTGAAGTAATTGTTGTAATTTAATTAAATTCTGAAAACTTCATCCATTTTGTTTTGGTAATACATAAGAACCAGCTAAGCCTGCCTTTCTTTCTTCATTCTTTCTTAATAACATTACAATTTGTTCTCTTTTTTTAATCTTATTATTTTTGTAAAAACCTTAAAACATGTTCGAGTAACGAATAGTCCCATCAGTTGATAGGGAGGGAAAAAAAGGAAGAAAAACATTAGGGTTGGAATCTGTCTTTAAGTAACACTAGATGATTAGTATTTGTCGTCAAATTATCTGTTTCTTAAAGTGCATGAAGGGAATTTTTCCGCCTCATGAGTAGTGCCACATGCTCTGTTTACTTTGAAAACCTGTGCCACCCTCTAAATCTTCTCACTCTAGTGAAGTGGGGCCAGCTCATCTAATTTTCTTTTAGTTTAGAGTGGTTAATAGATCTTCTTGTGGACTAATCTACCGAGTGGCACTTAAATATGTTCCCCACAAAAAACTAGAATTTGTTTACTAATCAAAACATGTCTTCTATAAAACATAATAAATTCACTTGCTATTATTATTTGTTTCCCCTTGCCTACTTCCATGAACAACTGGTATTCTATCTGTATTGCATCATTTTCTGCCAGACTTCTCTCCTTGTTTTGGTAAACTTGAAAGTATTGTGAAGTTAATTACCAAGTAATATTGCCATCCTGACATGATTTGATTATCACAAATGGTAATTTGGTAGCATGTTGTTATCTTGTTACTGAAAAATGTCATTATATTATAAGCTTCTCTAAAATAAGGAAGAGTTAAATTCAATTTCATTTTGCATATTTCTTTATGGATAAATAATTAGCTAAACTATGAGAGTTTTTGCTTATATGGGTTGAAAAGGGAAAGTGGCACAGGATCCACACGCTAAAGGTGTTTGTTAAAGCAATAAAAACATTTCACAATGCAGCAGGATTTTCATGGTGGATTGCAAATGGCAGCCATTGCAGTAAAGTTGTTATTGGCAAAAGTCTCTCTTGCAATGTTTATTTATTGATAATCTAGAGCCTTATAGCACTCTAGATATGCAAGTCAATCTCTATATGCAAGCTTTATCCATGTTTCTGTACTTTTTCTTTAGAAGACAAGATTGGAATACGTGTCAAAATTCACTTTTTGAGACTAACCTCCTTGGAGATCCATTTTACCCTCTCATGGCAAGGCATATTGTTATAGATAACTCAGGCACCTTTATGGATTACACGTGCACTTGCTCTCAAATTCAGTTGTAGCTTCATAAAATTTGTTTGAGGAGGAGGATTAAGATGTATGGATCACGTCTGTTCTAAAGGATCTCTGAAACTTAATCACAGAATCACTTAAATAGCAGTGTACACTAGCTTCTCTTCAACCCTGACTTTATGCTAGGTGGTAAATTACTTTATTTTTCACAGCACATTTATTCTTCAATTAATTAAGTGATAGTTAGCTAGGGGAATATACTATCTGATATTTAACTAAGTTTTTTTTTCCTTTGGTCAGAGGTCAAGGTCATCCAATGGCAAATTCCCCTCCTTATTTTGGGCCCTCACAAAAGCTGGATTTTGAACTTGAAATGGTTAGTCTTTAATGAATTTGTTCGTTAAATATACTTCCTCACATATCCAGGTGAAATTACACTATGAACTGTTATTTGATTTTCCCCCTTTAAATGTTATTTATATTTTAATTTTTGCATTCAGTTCTTGCTGCCCCTAGAAGCATTCAACTATAACTATTGAATGATTATAGACAACTTCCACATTGGCCAATCATTTTCTAGGTTTTGCATGAATATTCCACCATACATATGCATTTAGATATAATTATTCAGATGCAGATCATCTTATCTCTGTGATATTGCTTGCAGGCTGCTATTGTTGGTCCAGGAAATGAGTTGGGCAAACCAGTGGATGTTAGTGATGCAGCAGATCATATTTTTGGACTTGTACTGATGAATGATTGGAGTGGTAATTACCATTTCCTTTCTCATTGTCTAAGTTGCTGTTTGTTCATGACTCCCACATTGTATCACCCATTGATTAGAAATATTTAACAGCCAGGGACATCCAAGCATGGGAATATGTGCCTCTTGGACCTTTCTTGGGAAAGAGTTTTGGTAGACAATCTTGCCCTTTAATTTGTAGGAAATTGCAGTTATGATTGTGAACTTGTTACAATTCACTAAATTCAAATAATAAGAGCCCATAATCATTCCTGATCGTTTCAGGTACAACAATATCCCCTTGGATTGTGACTCTAGAAGCTTTGGAACCTTTTGTTTGCGATGCTCCTAAACAGGTGGCTAGATCTCTCAATTATTTTAGGTCCTATAGTACTAGGAACATCTTTTTCCTTGCAGCTTAAGAGGACTTACTTTTCTTACCTTTCCATCTAAGTAAATTGTATATAGTTTCCTATCGCTGAAGCATTCCAAAGAAGAATTTTTTTAAGAGGAAAAGGTAGTGAGAACTAATTTGTGATAAATTGCAGGAGCCTCAGCCCTTGTCATACTTAGCAGAAAAAAAGCATGTAAACTATGACATACCTCTAGAGGTGTGTATTTCTTATCCATCTTGCCTGTCAGTTCAATCATTCTAATAACGATATATGCTTTTGTTTGCTTGCTATTTTCAGCGTCCTATATCGAAATTTCATATTTTGAAATGATAATTACATTGTACTTAATTCATAGGTCTGATGCAGTAAAATTACTTCATGTATTGATAACACTATATTCTTGCTGCAAGGTTTGGATCAAGCCTGCAGGGCATGAACATCCGTCAATTGTCACAAAGAGTAACTTTAAACATCTGTAAGAATTCTGACACTCAAGTATGTTTGTAAAGACTGCTTTAAAATCATGAAGTTATTCATCTTTACAAGCTTCTCTTTCTCCTTTCTTAGTAAATCATTTTTTTCCACCTTAGCATCTGACTTTCAAGTATATCAACAATTAAATGTTGTCCTTTAATGTTGAGTGCCAAATTATGTAAATCTGACTAATTATTTGATGCAATTAATTTAACTGATTTTTACTTTTTCTACTAGTTGTGGTGCCTGATGCAATCACTGGTGGCATAGAAAATTCAGGGAATTAAAAATTTATTAAATTTTCAATAATACAAACTGAGTTGTTTTTTGCACTTGTCAATGTGAACAAACGACATGTCTCATCACATAGTCAGTACTTCAAGAAAAAATCAGCTTAAGAGATTCTTAATTTTGGTATGTCTTGTTCAACTATTGAACTGTTATCTTCTGAAACCACACTGATGAAATACGTATTCCTATTGTCAACAGCTCAATATTAAAAGATCATCTTCCAGCTATCATATCAAAGGAAAAAATGCGTCTCCACTAATTATAATATTATTTATAGGGCTGTAATGATGGGTGTAGAATTTCTGGTTTTGTTTTATGGACGGTTGTCATCATGCAAACCCATTAATCTGTGCAAGATTAGGAATCAAATTTTGAGTTGGCGGTTTATAAAGAATTTCTGTTGGCATCATATTAGATCAGGAAAAAAGTTTGATTACATCACCATTGAGTTTATAAGTTTGGAAATCTTTGCATATGAATATGATGGACAATAACTATCTCTTTGTGGTGAGAACTTGTACAGATCCAAGCTGACCGCTCATGTCACTTATCCTTCAAATGCTGGTGTTGCCTTTGTTGTACTTTTGGTATCTTTCTTGATTTTCTAAAAACCATTTCTATTTTCTAGAACTATGGAACCCATCTTAACCTTATATCTTAAAGCTCAAAACCAAGTCCTTCAGTAAAATGAGGAAGGCTCTAAAATTTCCAGCAGTCAGAAATTCTGGCAATTGGCAAACTTTATCTTATTCCTAACTTGTGGAAAATTAGGTAGATCTAATTGTTCTCTACTCTAGTAACATCAAAGATATAAACAGTGGATATTTCTTCTTCATATGTTAACCCTTCATAGCATCATACTATCAAATTGTCAATATCTGGAAGGCAAGATCCCTAAACAGTTACACAACCCTCTCTCGTGTCGCATCTCTCTTCTGCCACTGTTAGTATGTAATTAAAACTTTGTTGGACCTTAATTCATGAACTTATAAATGTCATTTTTCTTCTGTTTCCTTCTCATACACTTACTAAGAAAGCGGCAGTTGTTTTTAGCACATGATATATGGAGCTTCTGTGCCATGTTTTCCAGGTATTGGACAATAGCACAGCAACTAGCACATCACACTGTCAATGGCTGCAACTTAAGGCCTGGTGATTTGCTGGGAACCGGGACCATCAGTGGACCTGTATGTAAAATGGTTGATTATTTCATCCAGAAATTATCAATCGATGAGAAGCTCTTTGCACTTTCTTAACTATTAGTAATACATCTTGCTTCTCTGATGTAAATCTTGTTGACTATATTGTTCTATCAGGAATCAGAATCTTTGGGATGCTTGCTAGAGTTAACATGGAATGCGCAGAGGTCACTTACCTTAAATGGTTCAGATCGAAAATTTTTAGAAGATGGTGATGAAGTCATTTTTACTGCTTGTTGCAAGGTCAAATCTCATGGAACTTCATTTTCCTTTACTTCATGTGTGGTTTACAGTTTGCCATCTTATATGATTGCTCTCTGTGGTATTCTACTTTCTAAGTCTTTTAGTTCGTTTAAAGACATTAGTTCAACAGCATGTCTCTGTAGAAGCCACTGAATGTGGCTTAAAAAGTAGGATACTGCAGAATTAGAGAAGTGAAAGGCAACCCAAATATGGTACTAGAAAAATTTAAATTAGCTAGAGGATTACCTGCAATTATCTTGAACATATATATCACAATACAAGAAGAAACTAATTATTGATATACTCATGAAGTTCATTGCCTACATGCATAACAAGTATTGGAAAAAGCATTTAAGCTAATATCTCTTAGGTCATGTGTAAATTATTAAATTAAAGAGGTTGTATAATTGATTCTTGCTGATAATACATGGTTTCATGGTTTTCTTAATGCGGAATAAGATTACTAACAAATTTCAGCTGCTTTTCATAAGTAATCTTTTCAATGTTACGCATGTGAAGTATGCATCGATGCAACTGCAGAACCTTATTCCTCGACATTCTTCTGCTACTTGATTCCTATGCCACATAAAGTCATCTTTTGCCTCCATTGAATATAACAGAGTGATCAGTGACTCCTTTCAGCATTTGAATGGTATTGGTGCTCCACATCATGGAGCAATTTTCAACCCGGTGAATATGTGGAGATGTGTAGCATGACCACTTTTGTTAAGATGATAATCTTTTTTTGGTTTTCATCTTCCTGATAATCTATCTTTTCACGTTTTTTTTTTTGTTCTCTTTGCCTTTAACTTGTATCCTAGACATAGAAATCCCTTTCTTTCAGTTTACAGCATCTCATATTGCATATGTTATGTTTCTCATACAGATTCTTCCTGGCAGGGCCCTCCATAGAATTATTTATCCAGGTTCCGTGGATCATTGTTCAGGTTTTTCTGTTCCATTACAGTCAATGTTCCAGCAGAAATTTTTTTCTTTTTTGTAATTGGCCTGAGTCAAATTTGGAAACCATGGTAACACCTTGAGTGATTGCTCCTCCTCTCCTCTTCTTTTCCCCTTTTCAGAGTGAACCTGCTTAAATTGCTTTTCTTGATCACAACCCTATCACAATCTCAGTCATTTTTTTTTTATTAATCACATTCTCAATTATTGATATTAGTTAATAACAGTTTGCATGTGACATGTCTCATTAGGCTTTTCTTCCTTTGTAGCTTTGTTTTACTGAAGCTGAACTCTCTCTGCAACCAGAGCAGAGTCATATCATTTGTATTCATGGAAGTATTGAACTGCTGCTAGTTTTCCTAGTTTTTGATGTTCATGACAATTTGTGGTTTATTTGCAGGGAAGAGACTTCAATGTTGGATTTGGAACATGCACAGGGAAGGTCCTGCCGGCTCTCCCTTGAGACAAGCTGATTTGAGTGCTGCTTTCAGTTTTGTTGTTGTCATATCATCAGCCCACCAATAATGATTTGTATCAAAAATAAAAAGGATCTGAATTTTCTACCAGCATTGTTGTTGCAGTTTGTACGTTATTAAGATTATTAACTTTGGCCATGACCAATCTGGGAAATCATTATAATGTTACGATTGCAAGCAAAGAATCAGAGTTTTGTGCAGTGATAAAAGGACAATGGAGTTATGTGTGATGTTATTGTCCGTGGTTTCAACAATTATAGGTGTCATGATACCAAAAAAAAACAATTATGGGTGTCATGTATCTGAACCTAGGCTTCTGTGGATGCTGAGCCACCATATCCCTGGCATTCTTTCCACACAAAATGGAAGTTAGTTGAGTAGGTTAGGCGGACGGAGAGTGGAAAGAATTCAGGGAGAGGTAAAAATGGCTGGGGTTAGAATTTATATTTTGGGAAGTTCAATTCGGAGGTGCTAGATGCTGCAAATTCTTTCATTAAGTAAATTATGATGTGTTTAATGAGCTAATCTCTTGAAGAGGTTGAATATTGCAGCAGGGGTATTTTTATCCCTTTAAAGGATATTATGTGACTGTTGACCATGATGGTTGAAGTTGAGCAAAAATAAACTAAATTATGAAAGACTTAACTACTTAATCTTTTGGGCTGCATTTGGTTGCGGATTAAAATTTGAAAGGATAAAGAAAAATTATTTGGATAAGTTTGAAGGAATAAGACTATCTAATAATTTCCTAAAAACAAAAAAGGACTAAGGGATCAGAACTTTTTGTGTTTTGTTAAATGGGTAAGTTTGAGACTTTGTCACAATATTATTGTTTGGTTGGAGGAATAAGTTGAGGAGATAGGGGTTGTTTTTTTTTTATCCTGAAAAAAAAAAAAAAAAACTGCCCTTCCGTCATTTGTGAAAAGATTCCTAATCATGATAAATAAGATTAATTTGTGATAATTAATCATAATAATATCAGTCAACCATAATTAATAATATAATAATTTAATACTACTTGTAATTATTAATATTATTAGTAGTATTATTTCTTATTGTTTAAATATTAAAAATTAATAGTAAAATAATGTTATTACATTTTGTCGAAGGAGGGAGAGAGGTAGAATGGTAATTGGAAGGGAAAGGAGACCTCCAATAAAGAACAGTGCAAGTTTATGCAGGAGGACCGTCTGATGCTCCAGATCATAAAGAAAAACATCAAACACAAATTTTTATGAGAAGAATAATTATTGCAGAATAGCTCGTGCTATTGTTTCATAGATCCATAACCATAAGACTTCAAACCAACACTCTAGTACTGTATCTTTGGACAATTCCCTGAACTGCTTGCTTTAGTTGTACATGAATAAAATAGAAAACAGAAAAGCTGATGGAAGCCTAGTAGCTTCAGATAGATTCCATGGAATACTACTATGCCAGCAATGAGTCACTGAAACCATCAAAGAACAAAAATAAGCCAGTACCTTAAATCCACCTCCCCGGAACATTATATACAACTGTTCATCCAGTAGTCTGATGGAACTTGAGAAGCTTCTGCGTTGAGCTCCACTTTGTTCTTTGGTTGCACTTGCTTGCATCTCTTCTCTTTCTCAACTTCTTTCAAAAAGTCCCTCTTGCTTGCCTGGCAGTAGTATTAAGCAATCAATTCCACGCCATGCTCATTAGTTATGCTGTAATTTAGTGAATTTGTCTCTTAAACAGTGAAACTTCCAATGGCATTCTAGTCACAGGTTTGGCATTCTGGAATAGGTTGGCTAGATGGAAACACTAAAATTCTGTGAAAATTTGGAGTGTTAACAGTAAAGTTGGAAAATATTAGACAAATAAATATAGGAAGAAAAATTAGAATGTAAACGTTATTGATATATCTGTAGGGTTTGATGCAAAAGTAAGCGTGGAGGACAAAACGACGATCATATGGTGCAAAAGTAAACATGGAGGACACAACAACGATCATAACCAAAAATACCACAAACAGCAACAACAAATAAGCGAATAACATTGAATCTGAATAATCTACTGCTTCGGGAATGTTACTAAAAACTTAATGAATGATTTCTTGAGAATTTTTCAATGGTTTTGAGATTGTTTTCACCATGCAAAGAATTACTCACCTTGCTTGACCGTGTCATATAATGATAATCTGGCACTGTTTTTCTTCGCAAGACACTTCTTGTAGCCTTGAACCTGCTTTTAACTGATCTGTTGCCATCTCTAGGTGTCTGAGAAGGTGTGGTAGAACTATCAAAGTTCACAGATACATCATTAGAACCACAACTTTCCTTTTCCTCGATGGCTATGTCAAACCTCTTCTTGATGATTGTTGATCTCTGGAAAGTGGAAATGGGATCAAAGTGCTTGTTCAAACAGTCCTCTGCCAAGGAATTTTCGGGCATGCGGGTGGCCATCCATCTCTCAAGCCAGCTCCATCCCATGTTGGGCTCCTTTGAATCAGACCAGGTTGATTTTTTTTTGGCAGAACAAATTCTCAGCTGTTTATGGATCAATTAAGTCAAAGTTACTTCAGGATTAATTTGACTCTAGTTATTGATCATATTATCCTTACCTGCTGAGAGAAGGCATAGGCTAGAGCTCTCTCACGTCTTGTTGTTGCTTCAAGTCTGTTTTGGATTTTTAATTTCAATACATTGCTACTGAGAGTGCTATTATCCCACTTTTCCTGCAATTGAAATATTACATTTGTATGCTCATGCTTGATCTAGACTTTCTTTTCTGTATTGATTTGAAATACTGAAGAACAGAATCAGTGCTTTAGTTGAATGGTGGAACAAAGCACGGATCAAGAAAAGTTGGTAGATCAAATAGCTAAGAGAGTAAAATCGATGATGTAGGTCCCATCTTTCATCAAGTATTGAGATTAATTGAATTTAAATGTAGTATTTATTCTTCCTTTTTTATTTTTTAGTATTTAATTATATTCTCAACTTGCCAACTGAAACTGCTTAAGAGTTTGGTACTTGACTAAGGAAGATCCAAATGAGCTGAGATTTTGTTGTAAAAGATTAGTTAAAAACCTGAAATAAATCCAGATAAGTTAGGTGATTCCGAATCAATATGCCTCGTTGTTTTCACAGATACAATTTCTAGGTGCATTTAATCAAGTTTTCTTGCTAGTGTCTGAATATGATCCCTGCATTTCAAACATGTTAAGTTTGCAATTAACTTCCCTATCTGAGTCACCATTGTTAATGAAAACCTCAAATATATAAAGAAACAACAAACAGCGCATGAATATTAAAAATTAGCTGGAGCAATAATTTTCTTAGACTGGGAAGCATAGTCCAAAGTACACTATTTGCTACAAGAAATGCTAAGCAGCAAACAGGAGTACTATATCTTCTCAAATGTTCTGGCAAGTGAAGGAGTTGAAATTACATCATGTGTAACATTTTTTTTTCCAGTTTATATGTGTTCCAAGATAGTTCTCTCAACCATCTATCCCCCACAGAGGTATATCTGAAGCTTTACTGTTAAATGAGGTTTATACAGGGGTAAAGAAAGAAAGGGTTAATGCTGACAAAGATGCATCAGTCAGTGGCCAGAGTGCTCTTTGAGATGAACTAACAAAATCTTCCTACGTAGTGGTACAACCCTTATGTATATAGGTCAATATCAACTTTAAATATTCTGGCCAGTAAACCTTGAGATTCTGTTTCTTATTTCAAAAAATCCTAGAATAAACTGCCACAGCAATTCTATGCAAATCTGACTAACAACAAACTGATCAATCTTAGCCTGAGTTTAAGAGAAATATAATCATTATGTGCTCCATTCATCATTAGATTAGTTTAAACAATTTAGACATTCTCATGGGCTGTCATCTGAATCCTTGCTCGAACCTGTAGTAACTTTAGTGAAAACCCTCATAATACATAAACAATTGTGTAGGAAGACTTACATTTTTGTAACTTTAGTGAAAACCCTCATAATACATAAACTATTTTCTGTAACTGAAAATAGGAAGACTTACATGTGAAAACCCTCATAATACATAAACAATTGTGTAGGATAAAAAGCACCTCTGCTGCTTGACTTCAATGAAATGCCTCACCAGCCTGCTGTTTGGATGGGTTAGTGAAGGTTGCTACCAACCAGATATGACTGAAGGGTGACAATGTACAGGGAAGTCAAGAATATGCTCTCATGTGGGCCCACACTAAATATTTTTACAAATGCAGAAACATAAGCAAGGCAAGTGCTCAGGATAGGCAGAGAGCATTCTGATCCATGACAAACTGTATTATATGTTTCTTTCACAGGCAGTGCTATGTACATCAATCATGTGACTAAGTCAAAGTATCATATATTATCAAGTTACAGCATGAAGCTAGCATGGTAGTTTAAACCCATTTGTTTTATGGAAGAAAAAACTATGGAACTAAATTGGCTTTTAGACGGCAAAATCAGTTCATCAAAAAGGTCCAAGATGGTCATTACCTTCACCCTGTATACCTGTGTCTGAGCTTTGTGCTGTTGCACCTTGTGCTGAATTATGACACTCTTCTCTTGAAGACTAAGATTTTCAACAGAATCTCCCAGTTGGGCTTCAGTGGAAGCAGCCACCGATGCCCCACTTGGATTCTCAGATCCTTCAATATGATCTCCTTCGCATGTTTTTTTGATTTCTTCATGAAACCGCCTTGCCTGAAATCAGGTAACTGAAGTGGCCGTAAGCTATCAATAACTTCATGGAATTGAGAGGGGGAAGGATATACTAATTTACAATACTACATGCTCTTCTAAAGCTATAAGCCATTTCGCTAACAATTTCCCTTCACAAAACTAACCACAAAGACATTTTTTAACAGGAACTTCCGTTGAAGCAGTGGATTCAAAAGGATGGTCAAAATCAATGCACTGGAATTGGAGAATCAATGAAATGTATCTCTATCTATCCCCTTAGAATTATTTTGTCACCAGCATCATCAGAAGTCTAAAGAGAAATATGGAGAAAGTTTGAAGTAAAAAACCATAAAGCCTCTGAAAACTGATTGGATAAAGATAGCTGCATCTTCTTGACTCAACAACTTTGCAGGTGAGTTCCCTTCTTTAGTACTTGGTTCTTCATGCTCTTCTAATTTGATCACTGGAACACTTTCTTCATCTCTTGAAGTTTCTACCACATGCTGCATTGCGGTTGCTTCAGAACCCGTAACAGAGGATAAATCATCCTCTGCAGTAACTGAATTGAATTCATCTCCACAAAGGTAGTGTCTAACCGAACACCACCTACTCTTATCTATTCCAAAATTCCTCTCCTGCTAGGATCAAAATACTTTAGTTAGCATCCATCAATCTGTCGTCAATTAACCAAACAACTAAAGAATCAGGAATTAAAGTCTGTCATCCCAAAACTTCAAGGGTATAATGGACCATTTTAAATCAAAAACTAAATGAAAATTATCCAGACAATTCAAAAAAAGAAAAAGAATAATTGCAGCTGCAAACAAAATAGAAGAAATAATATAATATTCATAGGAAGAAGGAGGGATCTATAAAAATGTAGTAAGCTTGCCATTGAGTAGCCCAAGAATTGAAGATACAGAATATTACAAAGAAAAGTTAAAACAAATCCTCCTGACTGGAGACTCCAAGGGAGAACTCCAACTGACACTGAAGAGTGGGAAAGATCCAGATATAACTTACACAATTAGTTAATAGTGACATCAAATAAAGGAAAAGAAAAAATCCAATTAGAATCAGCCAACTAATACACAAACAAAATGAACGACAATTACTAATAGCATTAATTGCAATATATCCGATAAAGCCAGACCATCATGAACACAACATAGGAATTTTATATCAAAAAGAGGCACTCGGAATCAGAAGAACTACATTGCCATTGCGTATGCTCGAAGAAGATCGACTCTTCAAGAAGACTCTCCTAACCAGACCCCCAGACAGACCCATACCAGAAGAGAATTCTTATACGAGATCCCTCCAATTCTACTTGGTCTCCCTTAAACGTCTAATTCTCAAGAGGAAATCTCAAAACCGTGGAGGAACACCTAACTTTGCGCTAACTCTACAGTACTATGCTTAAACTCTCAGAAAACTCCCCCTTAAATAGCCACAACCACCTGCACCAACACTAGACAACTTCTTGTAAAGGCACTTCACTAGATTGGAAGATACATTCTAGAGCAGTATTAGTGTCTGTGTGCTTTCATTGTAGGTGGATGGGGGTGAGGGAAATCCCATGTGTTAGTTTGGGAGGTGGCGGTGCTTTAGAGCTGGACTCGGTCATTGTTAAGGCCCACGATATGAAAAGAGAAAGTACAGGGGTAGGAAAAGGAGGGGGCCTCTACATGCATACTAAAAGCACTTGCACATGGCTCGCTACAGTGGACCTGCCAGGTTTTGCTTGCTATTGGGTGTAGGCATATTCCTTTTCCTCAACATCACCCCTACTTTTTAAACACGAATTGTTTTCCTTTTAACCTTTTTTTCAAGATAAGTTTTTTTTTCTTTTATCCTTCTGTTTTTAAAATCTCTGCAAGATGGGCGGTGTTCATTATCAGTGAATTGGTAAAGGTAAGTGTGGAAGAACTTGAAGTCATCCACCACAACGGTGGGTGAGAGAATTTATTGTGTTTTAGGACTTGTAGGGATCTGGACGGTTGTCTCTGAGTAGCATGGATTGTGTTGAGATTGCAGGCAGAAGTCAGTGAGACCATTGGCTGGAAAAAAAAAAAAATCAGAGACTCTACGGCAGTCCTATCAAACGTTGGTTTGAATGGCACAAACAGCCTAATTATACTAAGCCTGATGCCAAAGGGATGTTGGCCCTCCCAGATTATGCTGAGTTTCAGTTCCGCGAGCAGTGGGTTGGCTTGTCCAAGAACCTGAGCTCTAGTCTGGTCCGGGTCGGTGCTGATTTCTAAATGAGAATAGCCCCTCCTAGCCTTACAAAAATAAGACTAAAAAGGAAAAATCATAGTCATAATATAACCTTTCAAATCAGTTCTTGTCTGCTACCAAAAAAAAAAAAAAGACAGTTCCTGTCCCCCTAGTTTAATATAGTTCTACTCTGCATGATCTGCGTCTGAAAAATCATGCAGTCATAATATAACCTTCCAACTCAGTACTTTTCTCCTAGTTTAATATAGTCTTACACCGCATGATCTGCTTTTGATACCATAGATGTATGCAAATCAGACTTGTAATCTTTATTAAGCAAGTACATGGGCGTCTGATGGTTGAGAATGGACAGTATAAGCTTTTAAGTGATGTCCAATCAGATTTCAAGCTCATCCTTCTCCCCCCAGCACATAATTGCTTTAGAATAGCATGAAAAAGCTCTGGAATTTCTTGAGTTCGTATACAAGATCATCCTTTTTCCCTTGAGTTCATTATACAAGACCGTCCTTTTTCTCCACTTTTGACTTCATGCAAACCAAAATGAATACTTTTCAACAGATACAAACCTGGAAAAGCTTTGGAACTTCTTGAGTTCATAGGCTTTCCCAGCTCTAACTTCATACAAGAATTCTGCAGGTAGAGCACTAACACAAAACAGAAACTAGGCTTATGGAAACCAGGCTTTCCCGGGCATCTAAAATAGCACCGGAGGAAAACCCTAGTACATTTTTCACAGCTGAACAATCTCGTTGCTCAACTGAGTTCTTAAATGTTCATCACTATAACTAGTAAATACCTGAAACCTAAGAGATGACAAGTTGTTCAATGATCACATCTAAGAAATAACAGGCATCAACTCTTGCAGTGCAAGAGCAGAAATTGCAGCCCAGAACATTTGTGAAAGGCACTTGTTTCAGCTGTGATGGTTAAGAACAGCGAAAAAAGTTGAACCTGCATTGTGACAACTACCACACTGCACTCAAATGAATGATATCCTCAAGCATGCTGCTCTCATTTAGTAAAATGAATCTGAAATCAGTGGGACGTAAATCAACTAAGTTTTAACAAAAATAAATATAACATCACCCCAGCAAGATCAGACTTTGGATCTCGGAACTCTTTTGAAAATGTCTTTCATATATGTTAACTAATTCAACACAAATAAAAACACCTCTACAACATTTAGATTGTTACTATGCCGAAATTCAGAATGGCTGCCTCCAGGACACTTGCCCCCTTTCCGTCACAATGTAGAAAAGGATGGAAAAACAGGAGCTATTAACGTACATGTTTCATATTCGTGCACAAGGCAGAACACACTGGAAAACGAACCAGTTCAAAACAATTTACACTCCGAGAGCACCTCTCAACTATGGATAGTTGTACTCCGTAAAAGTCTTGCATGCAACAGTACAGTTGTAAGAGCTCACTTCAGCAATAAGAACCTGATAAGCTTGTGCACCACCAACTGAAACGGAGTGGTGAGGACACAAGTGCGGTATCAGAGGAAGTAATCAGGGGCTGGTTTCTTAGAAGGAACTCCTCTTGCTTCCTGCATGAAAAATGCGCATTTTAGCAATGATTAATTGAGTACGAATACTGAGGAAGAAAGAGTCGGGGACACAAACATGTGGTGCAGCTTCAAACACACGAAACTGCTTGTTCAGGTTCTCATCCAGCTCAAGGATGGCAGCCACATTACCACATCTGAAAATCATTCATAAAGGAAAAGGCATGGTTCAGGGAGATTAAACTGCAAGCATATAGATATACCTATCATCAATAGTCCCACATTTTTCACAGTCCACTCCTTTCCTACCATGCTAAAGGTGATGTATTTTGAACAACAATACAAGCCAGAGTACCGGTTGAATGAGACAGACATCTTTTTAAGCAGGACTTTTTAAATTCTGTGCTGTTCTGAACTTAGAATAGTCCGTGCATTAGGTTAATAGAGGCATAATTTCATTATGGGCACCTCTCTGATTCAAATGAGGTTGAACAAGTGACGGGCCACATCTGATTTTCTCCAGTACAACTGCCAATTTATTGGTAAATCATCAGCTACATTAAATGAAAATTATGTGGTACTGGATATAACGAGGATAGATCAGCAGATTTCTCTATTAAACTCAGATATGAACTTCAGGAATAACATATGGACATTAGGATTGAAATATCAGTATAAAAGGTTAGGATCTAGTTTAGGAGACCTGTTAGTATTTTTACAAGATCCAAGTACAAACAAAATATGGTCAGAATGTGATTTGAACAAGCAAGATTAGCTGCCAGTTCTAGCAGAATGCTATAATTTTTATTTTATTCAAGTTTGCTCGAATGCACAACAACAAAGCAATCCATTCCCACACTGACCGATGGATATAGAATAAGACAAAAGCTGAACTTTAACCAGTTGTATTCATGCAGGGAAGCGAAGGTTCAGTAACAAATCTCAGGATGCAACATTATGTCAAGACCAAGAATGACGGGCTTCCACCATGCCTAATTTAACGGGTTGGTCCATTTCGTTTTTATAAACAGTGGACCCAAGATAAACCTTGCAGCAACGTGACTTAGGAGATCAAGAAAAGGCTACTATATACTAAAGAATAGGACAAAAGATTCACCAGCTAATATTTTATACTTGTTAAAGATAAAATATTGTTTCAAATTTTGCAGAAGGACAGTTATTCCTGTAATCTATCTTCGCTTGGCAAGTATAAACAGTTTAATCAATTTTTGAAGATAAACCTTGAACAAGTACCTGTAACAGTAATTTGGAGCAGACCAGACTGTTACAATCTGGTTGTTAAACATCCATTTATATCCTTCCATCACTAGTTGATGTGCACGACATATGTAATCAATATTGTTGGAGTGGTTAAAGGATGTAACCACATTTCCACCAAAGAGGAAGCCAGCACCCCGAGGACTCAAACCCCAACCATCAACAACATCTTCTGGATCTGACCACAGAAGATCACACATGGCCCCATCATGAGGCACTTCCTGCTTCCGGTCTATTGTTCTAATCTGTCGAACAGGATATTATCTCTGCTGATGATTAAGAGCTTCAGTAAATAATAAAAAATGGTTGGAAAATATATAGCTGACCTGATCTAATGTCGTAATGGCAGGAGATAACCCCCCATGGACACTAAAAATCTTGTTCTCGATGAGTGCTGATAGACTGTACAAAGGAATCAAGGACATGTTAAAACAATTAACATTGTCAAGAAACACTAAAAATAAAGTCTGGAGGTTACCTTAAGAAGTCAAATATATCTGTGCAATATCTCCATACATTTACTGACCCATATTTGCGGAGACACTCATCATAGAATCCGTAAACCTGATTAGAAGGAGCATTAGTGTTCTTTTTGATGGGAAAATTCAAGATGTGTGGTAGCACAACTATAAGACAACAACCTGTGTGATCTGCCGGCTCTCATGATTTCCTCGGATGAGAGTTATACGGTCTGGATATCTAACCTACACAGAATCAGGAAAAGTGGCCGGAGCTAATTCAAAAGCCTAATAGAATCCCAGAAAATTACACTATAGCTATAAGCAGATAACAGATTACAGTAGAGGACTACTCTTTTGCTGTATGTATGCTAGCATCAAGTTCATATAATGGCAATGATAATACTAACTGGGTTCAAACTAGCAAGTCACTTCGACAATCAGTCAGTCATCCTAGCAAATTAAAAGCATGAGATGGAAGCAACAAACTCTGGAAGTAATTAATATAAATTCTTGAAAATTCCATGGATCAACTCGAGGGGAACAACATCATGAGCTTTTAGTGCTCATCTGCTGGCTTTTTATTCCTCTGTTGACTGGTTTTATACATTATCTTCTACAATTGGATGTTAATGACACTAAACAGCTTGAGAAAATGAAAGGCGCATTAAAATGTTGAGATGCAATGTGAAAACAATCAATATCACACAAGATAGTCTTGAATTGGCTGGATTCTTCAGAATCATGACACAGGTACCTTTACTAGCATTGGTTGGTACCTCAACAATGTATGGACAATGCATATCTTGTTGAATCTTTCTAATTAGCAAATGTTGGAACAGGAAGAAAGAAACTTTTCTACTTTGTTTTTGAGAGTCCAGAAAATCTATTATTGATGGTGAGAATATGACAAATCCATAGTTAATTTGGCTGAAATAAAAAAGCTGACAGTGGATCAACAGACTTAACAAACGGTTACCATGGACAATAAAAGCTGTAAAGAAAGTGTACACCATCAACTAAAAGATAATCATATAAAGACAAACCATATAAATGAGGTGAGTGACAACTATTTGTTAAAATTCATCAAAAAGACTACCAAAAAGTTCATAAAAAAGTTGCATTATGTGAATCCTAAAGAACTCAAAAGGTTGCCTCTTGAATATTAGAAGCACTTATCTAGAAATATGTATTTGATGCATCATCTGGTACCAGCTCTACCTCACTATATTAGTCAACAATACATAATTTATATTGTGTTTGCCGCTTTTTCTAATTAAAATCATAATAGCCCAGGAAACCAGTCTCCTAGCTAATGCGAGAAGGCAAACCATTCCATGCATGTTCTGGACAATGTTTCTAAAATTAATAAATTGCTTCAAATATGACAATTATTAGAAGAAAGTTCATAATTAGCAAAAGGTTATGCTAGAAGGATATCTTAGATTGGTTTAAAATTTTTTTTTGGAAAAACTTTCTTCTTTTGTTTAAATGAGAAAAATGCATTCCTATTTGAACTTGAATATAGCAAGTGATGCAATGACAAAACACCACTTTAACTTCCATCTCTAATCGCTAGGCCTCCTGAAAAATCTATTGGGGGCAAACCACCACCCATGCACCAAAACAGATGACCCTTCATTCCGAATACGAATTACTTGAGAGACAGGAATTTGCCAAGTTGCATTTCTATAATTTCAGAAGTGTAGAAGTATGCATATTGTATATGTCTAACACATATCGCATGTCAGAAAGAAGTAAATATAAGATGTTACCCAGTTTCAATTATTTCTACTTTGGCCTGTGTTTTGCATCTTAGCAAATACCAACTATTGATTAAATATAAATAGGATTAGTAGGACTAACTCTCTAAGATAGGTTAAAATCAATTTCACCAAGGAAGCTCTGGTGTAACTTTGTATGATAAATCTGGAGGTGAAATTTCAGGCCAACAGGTAGAGATTCCTTGTTCAGAGTGTAGTTTTTTAATGTAATTTTTCATATGGAAATAGCAGAATCAGGTGCTTCTTAATTTTCTGACTTCTATGAACCTTGCTTAATTTTCTCATTATACAACACAAATATTTTTTCATATGGAAATAGAAGAATCATGTAATTTTTTATTTGGAAAAAGAAGAATCAGGTACTTCTATATTTTCTGACTCATATGAACCTTGCTAATTTTTCTCATGATAGAACACAACATTTTTCTGTTACAGTATTAGGATGTTATGTTCAGTGTCCTGCAAGATAGTCGGGTCTAGATTCTGGATTTTTCACCTTTTTATAATAGAATTTCTCAACAGATGATAATGTCAGGTTAACTCCATGCAAAATTTTAATAGAAAAGCCTCTGCAATGTAAGGAATTACTTCTGGTTGAAATAAATGTTTTCTTCTTAGACTGCAATTGTTCATTGGTGAGACCACCCTATGTTCGTTGGCTTTAGTTCAATAATTATTCTATTACCCTCAGATAAATCCCATTAAGCCCTTGTGTGATGTTTAGAGTCTAAGTTCTTGAAGAAGACAGGCAGGAAGGTCCTGGCTGTCCAGTTTATTACTTTTTACTTCTGTCGCCAATGAAATTATGTAGGAAGAAGCCCTCTTCATATTGTAATTTGGCTTTTGCAGTCTTTTCTGTGCTTCCCAAAATCAGAGAAATTTTTTGCACTGCGCACCCTTCTATACTACCGTATCAAATTGTTTGTAGTAACATTCACTCAAAAGTATGAAATTAAATCTATAAGTTTGTCTCATCAAAAAGGGCCAGGGCAAAAAGGCCTTTAATTTAATAAGTACGACAAGCATAACAACTTCCAGTTTCCGTCAACCTACTGCCTGGAAGTTGCAGCGACATGAGTCAATAATCCAGATGAGTTTTAAAAACAAGAGCAATCAATAGCATGGTACAAACCTTAATACAAACAAAGAAACTAGACATGTAAAGGGATATAATCACAATTGTTTGAAAATAAGAAAATGGAAGTGCTTTCTAAAATCATTACCTTCAATGCTAGCAAAAGCAGAAATGTTTCGACAGAATAAAACCCTCGGTCAACAAAGTCCCCTAGAAACAAGTAATTAGTCTTTGGACAGTCACCTCCAACTTTGAATAATTCTTTCATGTCATAAAACTGTCCATGAATATCTCCACATATCTGAAAATAATAAGGAAACAACTATTAAACAGTGAGAATATATGAACCCCATCTCATTTTAGGGATTATCAGGGACAAAAAAAAACCACACACACAGACACACACATGAACTAATTGACACATCAAGACAGGATCTTTAGGTATGTAATGAATAAATTTCCCAAGGAACTCTAAAAGTACCTATGCACAACACCACTGTATAGTGCATTCCAACTCCCAAAGTATCTACCCAAGCTCTCAAACTATATGAGGACTTGGTGATTGAAAATGTAAATACTCGAATGTAGCAATTGGGCAACATTTCTGAATGTGCCTCTTGAACCTCAAACATTCTCCATCAACCTCAGTAGGTTCTTCAAACACTTGAGCATACACAAAGTACTTAGAAACCAACTTCCAACATATATATAGAAGCTTGTTAAATTGATATTAAAAAAAATAAAAAAGGAATTAATATTTTAAAAGGAGATATGTGACTTAGAAAAGGAAATCAAAGAAGGCTCTGGAATCCACGTCCAACAAACACAGAAAAGGGCACTTTGAGGCTCCAATAAGTCCTCTTCACCATAGTTGATCAGTAGCAACAAGATGAGATGAGACAAAAGTTGACAATAACATCTGTTAGTCTTGGATAACCAGAAACTAAGGCAAAGCAATTGCCCCTCCCAGGAGAAGGCATGACAGGGAATATCAAGACAACAAGAAGAAGAAACTATGATAATGATAAAGATGATAACAATGACAAGAAAAGAATTACACAGAGAAGAATCAGATGAAAAGAAAAGGTAGGAGATGAAAATGATGAAGCAGGAACAAAAAAAGGGAAAAGAAGAATAGGAAAAGAGAAAAGCAATTGGATAACCAACCACATAATTTAACATACTCCTTTTTTTTGCAATAATTTCCAAGAGATATTTATATTATAATTAATAACTATAATACAGTTCGTGGTTCTTTCATGAGCCACTATGTTATGACTCTTTGAGATACTCTTGGTATGCATTTACCCTCAAAAGAGGGCATATGCTCCACTTCTTACTTAAGTACATTCAGAAATATGAATCAAAAGAATAAAACTGTACCCTTCCACCAAATAGTTTCATTATGTCCCACTATCACTGTTGTCTAAGTAAAATTTCTTATGTGTGTTGAAACTACTAATGTTAGATTCTTCCTTGGCTGGTCCACGTTTCACCCATAAATATAGTTAGGGGTTCATTTTAAAGTGGGTGAGAGAACAACGTTAAAATTTGAAAGTATGTATATCAGGAATGTGAGCGTTATTTAATTGTCTTTGTGTTGACCGATGACCAAAATCCTCTAGATGTAGTGTGTGAAATAGGCTAAACTCTAAAGAGTTATCATAAAGTCCTTTTTTCTTATGTGCGATGATGAATTCGAAGAGAGAGTCTTCAGGCTCCCTCTTTAAGATTAAGGGAGAAAATTAGTTAACTATTAAAAAAAAAAATAGAGTTTGTGTTCCATACACTCGGTAGTTACTGTGTTAGATAAATTTATAGCTTGTTTCAGTAGAGGGTAAAACCAACTCACCTAGTACAAAAAAATATGGAACAACCGTGGACGATAAAAATTACATGAATGTGTTTAAAAAGTAATTTTGAACAAGGCATTAACTAGAGAAGATGATAATCCTCTAGGGGATTGTGAATATTGAAGGCAAGTTGCTGTCCATAGGATCCATGACAAAATTATATCTCACTTCAATATTATGATTAAGATGACACTTTTTACATCACCGGTTATCCAAGGCTGCTGTTTAATTACCTCTAAAGTTGTGTACCTATGAATGATTGCAAGTAATTACCATTCTCTAAGTCAGGAGTGACAAGTAGAATCTTACCCACATTTTAGCAAGAAGTCTCAAAATATCAAAACCATCATATTTTGAGAAGATACAGCAAATTTTGCTGGACTTTGGGATAGACATTATTATATTTTCTTTTCACTTGCATCAGATGTCCTTTATGGCTCTTTTTTATTGTTCACTCCACTTATGTCTTTTGCCATACAAGATAAATTCAAGATTACGGTTTCAACTTTTTTGTCCTTGAATGGTTAAGGCGAGTTTGATTTAAGCAAGATTTACAAGATTAGGAACACATATACATTGATAAACTAGACAAGGGGATTTTCTTGGCATCTTATCCTAAGCATGTGATATAACACGTACAAAGGGTAGCTTCATGTGTTGAGTTGAAAAGTATGGTGAAGGGGGAAAATTACAGTATGATTTCTGGGCTTAACATAATATCTATGAAGGAATAGAATTAAAATAAAATCTTCATGAAAAAATACGAAGTTGTTTAAAGATGGTGATGAAGACTGGCTTCCTGACCCAACCTAACTTTATGATCTAGCCTTCCTAATCAGATCTGAGCAACAAGCTACAGCTCACAAACACCCTATAACTATGAGAGCCCATGCAGGCATGTATTTAATCCCACATCCATTGTGCACTGAGAAGATCAGAGCCAATAAATCTAAATAATACCTTCCGGATAGTTGTTTATTTATGAGATCCTGAATTGTTATAAATAGTATCAGAGATGACCCAGCTCATGGCCCATGTGCTCTAGGGATGCTGAAGCATGGACTATACTGGAGCTAACCATGGTCTATTGTGGTGAAAATATGGAAAGATTTTGGGTACTTTCCAGGGTCAAGGAATCCAAATAAGTCTTTTTTTTTTTTTTTGGCTAGATCCTCGGTTGTTACAATGATAGCTATGAAATTTTTTCAGCAAAACCTCACACTGGATTGAGACAAATAATAAGGGGCGTATAATAAATGCAGTCACACACCACTCCCATAACATACCTCGAAATCAAGAAACGCAATCCATTATCTCAAGGCTTAATTTGTAAAGCTTGTGTACACTATGAAAAGCGCGTTCTATCAAAATCCCATTAAAAAAAGAAGAAGAAGAAGAAAATAAACCCTAAAGATGCAATATTTAATGGAAAAACCGCTCGAAAAGCAAAACCTAGAAGCACCTTCGATCAGTCTAAAGGGATTCAAACCAAACCTATATCAGAAAAGGGCAACATGCATCAGCAGGCAATTCTAAAAGAAGTAAAACAGATCAAAAGAAGGGGGAAAGAAAGGGTAAACGAGGGGGGGAGAGAAAGACTCTTACGGTGACGGGGGCGTCGACCCTCTGGACGTTGCTCTCCTCGACAAGGATCTCCATGGCCTTGAGGCATAGCGCCTTCACCTCCGACTCTTTGAGCGGCTCGCATCGCTTCAGCTGTTCTATTTGCCGATCCAAGTCCGACATCTCTCTCTCTCTCTCTCGCCCTCTCGCTCTCTCGGCGGCCTCGCTCAGAGGCTCCGAGGAGATGCCGCTGCGGCTCCGGATGAGCCCGTGACGGGGGATTATTTATAAGATCTCTGCAGCGCCAGAATGGCGGTGACGGGATCCAGCTTAGTACGGTGTTCACTGCCGAGGTAGTGCGGTGACTTTACCTCCGGCCTCGTTCCTCTCCGTTTGCTGATTGGCCCGCCGGCTTCAGAATGGAAGATGGGCCGGGAGCAGTCTGGGTTTGGAGGCGGCTGGAAAGTTGGACGGTGGGGCATTGGATTTCACCTTGACCCAAATTTTGGGAGTTGGTGAAAAATGAAAATAAGAAAAGTCCCTTACTCTTCATTTATTTACTAAAAAGTTAAAAAACAAAAATCCAATAAAAACAAATCCAATAAATTATGAAACTTAATCTTTTATATATATATATATATATATATATATATAGAGAGAGAGAGAGAGGGGGGGCACGGATAGGCACGGATCTTAATGCAATGCTAAAAAAATAACGGATGGAAATGGAAGACATTAGGCTGATGTTGCTTTGTTTAAAGAAAAAAAGTTCCACATTGAATGAAAGATGGGACTTGCACGATTTTTGTTTGGATGAAGTGACTTTTGAAAAAAAATAAAATAGTACCTTGATAGGAGATGGGACATGAAAGAGGAGCTCATTGGTTGTAATAAAAATAAACTTCTTTCTCTCTCACCGACAAAATATGTTTTATTCTTTCTTTCTTCTTCTGTTTCTCACCGACATAATACTTCTTATTCCCTATCTCTCCCCTCCAACGCAAACATCTTCCATACCCTCTCTCTCCTCTCTCTTTGATGCAAATATCTCTCATTCCTACTCTTTCCTCTCTCTTTGGCAAAATACATTTCATTCTCTCTCTCCCACTATTTCTCACTAGTAAAACACCTCTCTTTCCCTCTCTCTCTCTCCGATGCAAACATCTCTCATTATCTCTCCCTCCGATGCAAACACCCCTCATTCCCTCTCTCTGTCTTCAGCACAAATGCCTCTCATCTCCTCTCTCTCCATCTCTCTCTTCGACTGAAACACCTCACATTATTTCTCTCTGTCCCTCTGAAACTCTCTCTCCATCTCTCTCTAATTGGAATCATGGCCCATCCTCTCATTCTCTCTCACCCACTCTCCTACTTATCTCTCTATCTTAAAGATCCTCTAATTTCTAATTATAAAGATCACAAAAAGCTCAGCGAGTTCAAGTATTCAATGGAGGTTACAGCGAAGAAGCAGCGAACATATAAAAAATATCATCAAAAGGATCATAATATTCGAACATGCAATGCAAATGTTAGTAAAAGCTACATCTTCATAATTAATTCATATTTATATAATTTTAACAAAATCTTTTTCTGGGACTTACTGAATAGTTGTATTTTATACAGATAGATGATTTCAAGGTCTACATCAGAAGTAGTTTATCTGAGAAAGAAGAATTTGACGACCGTATAGGCTCACCAGTGTTTTAGATCACATGCACATGGAAATTAACTTTGTTATGATGGGCATTATTTTGAGTTGGATAGTTGTTATATATAAATGAGTGTACATAATTTGTTTCATCGGTAATATGTAAAGATATACAGTTATACATAGTTTATGCAAAGATATATAGTTATACATAGTTTTAAATGAATGTATGACTCCTACACAATAATATGATTTACTCGGTTAGATTTTTTGTATCTAATGTTACATTATGATTGTGAAGTTCAAATATTTACTCTATGGGTTGAGTTATTTTTTTTGTTACTCAATGATGTAGGATAAACACAAAATCTTTCAGAATAAACATAAAACGCCATATAATAAACACAAACTGCATATAATAAATAGAAACTCTACTGAAATAAATATAAACCTTGTAGAATAAATGCAAACTCGAAGTTCATAAGTTGGGTGATCTAAGGGTCCTCCCAGAATAAACACAAAAAAAGGAGGATAAACACTACCTCCTGTTGAAATAAACACAAATCATTCTAAGATAAACGCAAACATTAAAAAATAAATGCAAACTGGTGCAAAATAAACACAAACTATCCTAGGTTGCTCTCTGTCTTTAGGAACCCATGATCGGATAAATACAAAGTGGCCCAAAATAAATACAAATGTCGTATAATAAATATAAACTGCGTATAATAAACAGAAATTCTGCTAAAATAAATACAAACTTGCCTAACTCCTACTGAAATAAATATAAACTATCTGAAGATAAACACAACTCCAAATAATAAACATATACATATCCAGAGTAAACACAAACTATCCCAAAATAAATACAAACATCACAAAATAAATAGAAACTCGATATAATAAATACAAAGTCTGAGGTGATAAACATAAACGGCCCAAAATAAACATAAACTCGGATCCCAATACTTAGGTCATCCGACCCATATTGCTCTCTATCTTTCAGGAATCCATGGCAGGATAAATACAAAGTACTCCAGAATAAATACAAACCTCATATAATAAATAAAAATTATGAATAATAAATACAAACTCTGAGATAATAAACAGAAATTATATAGGATAAATACAAACTCGAGGTTCAAAAGTTGAGTGATCCAAAGATCCACCCAAGATAAACAATAAGAGGAGAGGATAGCCACTAAGTTCTACAGAAATAAACATAAACTATTAGAGGATAAACACAAACTCTAAATAATAAATATAAATAGGCCTAGGATAAATACCAACTGCTCAGATTGCTCTCTGCCTTTGCATGAATCAAAGACAGGATAAACACAAAGTACTCCAGAATAAATACAAACTCCATATAATAAACAGAAACTGCGAATAATAAACATAAACTATAGGACGATAAACAAAAATTATCCAGAATAAATACAAACTCGGGATTCAAAAGTTGAGTGAGTAAAGGATCCATCCAAGATAAACAACAAGAGGAGAGAAGATAAACGCTAAGTCCTAAGGATAATTGTTATAATCATTTGTGTTAAGATACATCCGTGCCCACTAATCCAACATATCAGTTGTTTGCTTTATTGACTGTGAGCATAAAATATTTTGTTTGTAGATCTGATTGTGCCATCTACATCATATATTTTATAGCGAGTCTGATGACGGGATGACAGATCATAATTACAGATACTCATGTATCGGAGTTACGTGCCAGAAATACTGTGCAGGTGATCGTGAAGGATCGCGAGGCGGGATCATCATAGTTTGCTTTATGCTACTGACGTGACCATATTTGTGTTGACTCCATTATTTATCTGCATTTATAAGAAATTTATATTCTGCTGTGATATTTGGATGTGTAGTAAATCTCTTATGCATAAAATTGTATGAATCAATAATAGGTGAATCAAAAATTTGTATTCAAATGTGTATTTTATCAAAAATTTATTTGCTGCAGTGAAATTATTATTTTGATGTATACAAATATTCAGTAACAGATGAATCAACTTTGTTTTCTATGATTGATACAATGAATTTTTGGATATGTGGACCCTTATTGTTTATCCTACGTAGATCTTTGGATCACTTACTTTTGAACCTCGAGTTTGTGTTTATCCTGGATAATTTTTGTTTATGGCCTCAGAGTTTGTGTTTATTATTTATAATTTTTATTTATTATATGAAGTTTGTATTTATTTTGAAGTACTTTGTGTTTATCCTACCATGAGTTTATGAAAGACAGAGAGTAACCTGGATAGTTTATATTTATCCTGAGCCTGTTTGTGTTTGTTATTTAAAATTTATGTTTATTTTTTGATAATTTATGTTTATTTTTACATGACTTAGTGTTTATCCTCTTTTCTTATTGTTTATCCTAGGAAGGCCTTAGGATGACCTAAGTGTTGGGATCTGAGTTTGTATTTATTTTGAGTCATTTGTGTTTATCATTTCAGACTTTGTGTTTATTATATCAAGTTTCTATTTATTTTATAATATTTATATTTATCCTGAGATAGTTTGTATTTACTCCAGATATATGTATGTTTATTATTTGAAGTTTGTATTTATCTTTGGATAGTTTATGTTTATTTTAGTAGGAGTTAGACGAGTTCTATTTATTTCAGCAAAGTTTTTATTTATTATATGCAGTTTATGTTTATTATATGGCATTTGTATTTATTCTAGGTCACTTTGTGTTTATCCAATCATAGGTTCCTAAAGACAGAGAGCAATCTGAGATAGTTTGTGTTTATGTTGCACCAGTTTGTGTTTATTTTTTAATATTTATGTTTATCCCAGGATGATTTGTATTTATTTTCGCAGAAGTTAGTGTTTATCCTCCTTTCGTTGTATTTATCTTGAGAGGATCTTGGATCACCCAACTTATGGATCCCCAGTTTGTGTTTATTCTGCGGGACTTGTATTTATTTCAGTAAAATTTTTATTTATTATATATAATTTTTATTTATTATATAGTATTTATGTTTATTCTGAAATACTTTATGTTTATCTTGCACTATTGAGTAAAAAAAAATAACTTAACCCATAGAGTAAATATTTGAACTTCATAATCATAATATAACATTAGATACAAAAGATCTAACAAAGCAAATTATATTATCATGTAGGAGTTATACATTCATTTAAAACTATATACAACCATATATCTTTACATGTTACTGGTAGAACAAATTATGTACACTCATTTATATATAATAATTATCCAAATCAAAATAATGCCCATCATAACAAAATTAATTTTCATATGATCTAAAACATTGGTGAGCCTATATGGTTGTCGGATTTCTCTTTCTCAGATGAACTGCTCTAGATGTAGGCTTTGAAATTATATATTTGTATAAAGTACAACTATTTAGTAAGTCATAGGAAATGATTTTGTTAAAATTATATAAACATGAATTAATTATAAAGATATATCTTTTACTAACATTTACCTTGCATGTTCGAATATTATGATCTTTTTGATGGTATTTCTTGCATATCCGCTGCTTCTTCACTGCAACCTCCATTGGATGCTTGAACCCATTGAGCTTTTTGTGATTTTTACAATTAAAAACTAGAAGATCTTTAAGATAGAGAGATAAATAGGAGAGTGAGTGAGAGAGAATGAGAGGATGGGCCATGATTCCAATTAGAGAGAGATGGAGAGAGAGGTTTAGAGAGACAGAGAGAAAGAATGAGAGGTGTTTCGATTGGAGAGAGAGATGGAGAGAGAGAATATGAGAGACATTTGTGTCGGAGAGGTGTTTGCATCAGAGAGAGAGAGGTAATTAGAGATGTTTGCATCAGAGAGAGGGAAAGAGAGGTGTTCTACCGATGATCAGAAATAGAGGGAGGGAGAGAATGAAAGGTATTTTGCTAGAGAGAGGGAAGAGTAGGAATGAGAAGTGTTTGCATCAGACAGAGAGAGGAGAGAGAGGATACGAGAGATGTTTGCATCGGAGGGAGAGAGATAGGGAATGAAAAGTATTTTGTTGGTGAGAAATAGAGGAAGAAAGAGAGAATAAAACATGTTTTGCCGATGAGAGAGAGGGAAGAGTTCATTTTTATTACTTTCAAGCATCATCTTATCTAGGTTACAATCATGAAGCTCCTCTTTCGTGTCCCATCCCCCATTAAGGCACTATTTTGTTTTTTCCAAAAACCATTTCATCCAAACAAAAGCTACGCGAGTCCCATCTCCCATTCCATATGGAACTTTTTTTTTTAAACAAAACCATATCAGTCTAACGTCTCCCATTTTCATCCATTATTTTTCTAGCGATGCATTGGCATCTGTGCCTATCCAATGGGGGGCCATGTGATCAGATTTGAACTGGGCTCCGATCGATCGAAGGGGGCCATGTGATCGGATTTGAACTGGGCTCCGATCGATTGGAGCCCAGTCTATCTCTCTCTCTTTCTATATATATATAGAGCATTTTAAGTGAGAGAAGTGGCTTAATATGAAAGGTGAGAGGATATAATAATAATTTTTAGATCCACATCAACTGTTTAGATGAGTACCGTGCGCGTTAAAAAGACTAAAAAACAAATGAATAGATAAATCTTAGGGGTATTTGGATAGTTTAGACAACTATGTTCTCATCTAAATCATTGATGTGGATCCAAGAGTTATTATTATGTCCTCTCACCTCTCACATTAAGCCACTCATCTCACTTGATATACTTTCTATAAATAAATAAATATTTATATATATGGAACATATCAAATGAGAGGAGTGGCTTAGTGTGAGAGGTGAGAGGACATAATAATAATTTTTGGATGTACATCAATGGCTCAGATGAGCACCACATGTGCTCACACACGCGCGTTAAAAAAAACTAAAAAAGAAAGGAATGAATAAATTCTAGAGGTATTTAGACAGTTTAGATAACCACGTTCTCATCTAAACCGTTGATGTAGATCTAAGGATTATTATTATGTCCTTTCACCTCTCACATTAAGCTACTGCTCTCACTTGATACACTCCGTATGTATATATGCATATTTGTATATATGTATGTATGCATGTATGTATGTATGTATGTATATATGTACATATATATATATATATATATATATATATATATATATATATATATATATATATGTATGTATGTATGTGTGTGTGTGTGTGTGTGCGCGCGCGCGCGCGCACGCGCGCGCATATGAAGTTAAAGAAAAAAATTCAATAAATTATGAACTTAATCTTATACACACACACATACACATACATATACATATATATATATATATAGCCTCCTATGTTGGTAAAGCCTGTCATGTGTCCATAAAAAGCTTTTTTCTTTGAAAATACATTTCTATTACATTCATATATGATATATGAAAAAAACTTTCCTTTAAAAATACATTTAGTAAATAACCTATTAAATAGTATTTAATTTAGTAAATGATCTATTAAATAATATTTAATTTCATACATGAACCATGAATTTGATAATATGAAGATAATTATGGATCTTTATCTCTTTCACTTTTTTATGAATTTCTCTTTTCTTTCCTCTCTCCTTGATCGCCCCCAAAATCAACACTAGAAAAAAAAAGATATTTTTCTCCATTTCTAAAGATCAAATTTCTTACAAGTCATTGGTTGGAGGTACACTCACCATTCAATTCTTGATTGGGATCTCACAAGGTTGCTACTTATCGCTACCCCTCTTCCTACAAGAAATAGAAATGTGGTCCTGTCACTAGTGGTGGTAATGGCCAGTGGGCAACATCGTTTAGCTCTGCCATCAGGAGAGTTGGGGTATGAGAGGAGAGGATCGAAGGAGAAGTAGGAGAGATAGAAAAAAAGATTTTTAAAGTTTAGACTTCTAAACTTTTTTTTTTAAAAGAAAGATTTTTAAAGTTTAGACCTCTAAATTTATTTTTAAAAAAAATAAAAATTTTTAAAGTTTAGACTTCTAAAATTTTAATATCGAAAAAAAAGTGAGATTTTTTTTCGATTTCTAAAGTTTAGATCTCTCATGAGATATTAATTAGAGGTACACTTACTAATCGCTTTCTGATCGAGATCTCATAAGGCTGCTGTCTATTGTTGTCTCTTACTATAAGAGGTGGAAATGTGATTGCTGGAGATATTTTTATGATTAAGTTTCATTTATTGATATATTTTTATTCCTTCTCGAGCTCGAAGATGCTACTATCATTGGTGATGATGGTGGCCGACAAGCAACATTGTCAACTTTGTCATTGGGATAGTTAGGGGATGTGGGAGAAGATGATCGAAAAAAAGAGAAAAAAGAGATGAAAGGATTTAAAAATAGTTAAAGATAAAAATAATAAAAAATGATGGGTTTAGAAAGAGACTTCATAGAATCAGAATCGCCGGATCTTCATAAGATTTGTTTAATAATTTATAATCTATGCTATACATAAAATAAAATTTTTTATTATTTTAATTATTTTTGAAATATATATAGAATTGATATAATAGAATAGATAAATAAATAATATATTTTTTTAAAAAATTATATCTTGTATATGGCATGGGGTTGTAAACTTTCATATTTGATTTTCTTGAACTCGAAAAGATGTGCAAAGATAGAGGGTTTAAAAGATGGCCGAGTTGTTTGGAACAGTTCTTTTCCTCTAAAAGAGCCTTATCTATTATAGATAATAAAAAATAGTTTACTGATTTTATCACTCAACAAATAATAGAGCCTTACAAAATGCTAAGCATACAACATATCTCTGAGCTTTACACTTAGGTATAAATTGGTTCTCTTGGTTGTCTGGTTCAAAATAGTGGATCTTATTTATTTAATTGTCCTACTAAACACCTAGTTACCTAATTCCATGATATATAAATAGATAACTAAAAAATATAAAATATTATGATTTTTGCAATACATCTAAACACAAAGCTGACCCACTTGCTTGGTTATACTTAATATACTAGAGAAGCATAAGATCCATTAGTTGATGGATTAGCTAAAGAACATTTGAAGTATTTTTCGTTGGAGTAGTTAAGCTATAATAGGAATGAAAATGAGTGACTCCTATTTAAATTATTTAATTGAAGGAAGTTCCATTCTCATTTCAATTCTAATGTAATGGAAATTGCCGCAATACCCCAAAATCCAATCTAGATTCTAACCTAACAATCAAATCTAATTCTAATTTCAGTTACAAATCAAATACATCAGATAATATAATCATTTGACTTTCATTCTAATCCATTCTAATTGTGATTTTAATTACGAACCAAATACATCCTTGATGAATTACTGTTGAGACAACATTTTTTCAATGGACTCTCCTTCTAGAGGGATTGATCATTTGAATCATTCCTGTAGCATGTAAATGCAAGTAGACAATGTAGTGCAAACCAAATTAGCTAAGCATATGTTCATTCAATGTAGATCAATAAAATTGTAGCATGCAAATGCCATTAAATTCAAGTTTGAATCAACTAGAATCAATTATGCACATGCACAAGGACACCCTATATCACCATTATGCAAGTTACTGCATTTTTCAATATTTTTTAGTAGATCCAGAGCAAGAGCAAAGGCAAAAGATATTGGGTTGTGAAACCTCTCAATCATGGAACCAAAGAGAGTTCCTTCATGACTTTTTTTTTTTTTTTTTTTCAGAATAAATATTTTTCAGAATTGATGCTAAGATACAGCTATTTGTCCATCAGCAGGGCAGTCTAGACATATCCTTTCTTCCTCAATAAAATACTAAAATCCAGCATGTGCTATGCATGGGTAGTAATTTCTTGTTATCATACTCAAAATCTTTTGTAGAGTTATTATCACACTCAAAGTTGTCATAGTTAGACTTATATATATCCTCTAACATCTAAAGCGCCCAAAAAATCCTGGGAGTCTAACATCCTGGGATTTTTCCACCATATAGATAAAGATGGAGAAGTAGAGGAATAAGTAGAGATGGAGATAGTCTGGAATAATTCTAAAGATGGAGAAGTAGAGGAATAAGTAGAGATGGAGATAGTCTGGAATAATTCTAAAGATGGAGAAGTAGAGGGCAAAAAAAAAAGAAATGCGACGGGTACTACATCAATGCTCGCTCTTATCACAGCCAGCGGACACATTTCGCGGGCATTGCATATATCTAGGTAGACGCAACCCGGACTCTAGATCCAAACCCGACCCGTCAAGGAAATAAGATTTAGATCCAAATCATAAAATCAAACGCAGCTCGCCCGGATCCGAGTCAAAACAAACCAGGATCCGACTCGTTATCAAACCTGGGCTCTGACCTCTTTCGCTCCAGGTGTGCTCTACTCGGCTGCTACGATAATTATCTTCTCTTCCGCTTCCTCGGCATACGGTCGAACACCTCCCGTGCGTTGCCATCGCGGGAGGGAATCCTATTCGAAGAGCAACGGAGCAAAAGGAGCCCCCCACCCCTCAAGAGGGCTCCCTTGGGACGAGAGGAAGGAGAGAAGAGGCGGGAGGGAGATGAGCATCGTTCCAAAGGAGACAATCGAGGTCATCGCGCAGAGCATTGGCATCGCCAACCTCTCCCCCGATGTCGCCCTCGCCCTCGCCCCCGACGTCGAGTACCGCCTCCGCGAGATCATGCAGGTACGGGAGCGCCCCTCTCTTAACCTCGAGGTTCTTCGCTTCGCGTTTGATTCTTGGAAAGCTCATGGTTCGCGGACTCTTCGAATCGAGCGTTTCAGGAGGCGATCAAGTGCATGCGCCACTCGAAGCGGACGGTCTTGACGGCGGATGATGTGGACAGCGCACTCAGTCTAAGGAACGTGGAGGTGAGTTTCAGTTGGAGTTGTCGGTTGGCGAACGGTTTGATTTTGCTGGAAAGATTGAAATTTTGGGGTTTTAACTGGGTTTATAGGGTTTTTGATTACATGGGTTTGGTTGTTTGGTGCACTACTGGAAAAACCTAGATTTGCTGCTTATAAAAATCCAGAATTAGAATTGTTAGTTGTAAAGCTTGATTCTTATTTGATTGGTGATATAGTTGGAATGCGGTTCATATTAGAAATTTGGAGTTACTTCTGAAAGCAAGCACAAAGTTAGTTAGATAGAGAGAGAGAGAGAGAGAGAGAGAGAGAGAGAGAGAGAGAGAGAGAGAGGGTATTTATAGATTCTGGGTGTTGTGATTTGGATCATTGCTTGAGAAAGCTAAAGGATTATTTACGATTTAGTTAAGTTTCTTGCATAACTTTGCATGTAAACTCAGTTCAATGTGGTTAATATGTGAATAGTGGCGCTCAGTTTTGGATTTTGAAAATCGAAGGATGTCAATAGTTTAGTTACTTATTTTTCTTTCTCTCAGCAGTCGAATCCTGATGTGGGTTCTAGTGTTTACACAGTATACGCTTTTTTTCTTCCTCAGGAGCATCATAATTTGCATTTTTGTCGTTCAATGTTCTTTTTGATACCTGCAATTTCTTGTTTTACAAAGATGCATAATTGATTTATAATGTGTAATCTGGTATCTCAGTCTAATTAGGTAGTATCCTTTCATTTAATGTTGTTAACTTTTGCCCCTTAGTTTGCAAATGAACTTTCTTGTGCTTATAAATCCAGTTTTCTTCATCCAGCCTCTTTATGGATTTGCATCTGGGGATCCTCTGCGGTTTAAAAGGGCTGTAGGGCATAAGGATCTATTCTACATTGATGACAAAGATGTGGACTTAAAGGATGTAAGAACTACCCTTAGCAAGGATATTTTCCTGATGTCTTTCCAA
The DNA here is from genome assembly GCF_000442705.2 of Elaeis guineensis. Classification (NCBI taxonomy): domain Eukaryota; kingdom Viridiplantae; phylum Streptophyta; class Magnoliopsida; order Arecales; family Arecaceae; genus Elaeis; species Elaeis guineensis. Next base: position 163,556,456 of record NC_025993.2, on the reverse strand, counting down.
CTACCTTCTGCATATGTATATTTTTTTTGGTCTGTTATAATCAGGTGATCAATGCACCTCTACCTAAAGCACCACTGGATACTGGAGTGGTGGCTCACTGGCTAGCTATTGAAGGGGTGCAACCTGCAATTCCAGAAAATGCTCCTGTGGAAGGTCTGATTTCATGTCACACATGATAGTAACAATATTGTCTTGTTTTGCACAGGATATCTAATTATCTTGAATGTTAGAAGTTACTGGCAACACATTTTTTTTCCTTTTTTTTTTTGGTGCTTGTTCACTACCACAGCCTGACCCCTAAGCTCTTTCTTTCAAACCATATTGGACTAGCATAGGCTTAAGTATTCAAATAATTCCCTGACTTCATACAAGGTTTTATATTTTGTCAAGATCTGTGGCTTCACATCTTGTTGGCTACATTCTTTCAGCTTTTCATTTTCACCTTAATTGATGGTCGTGGCCTATGCAATTGATCCTACATGTTTCTTTTATGCTGTGTTTGGTTGGGGTCATGAGAGGATGGATGGATGGGATTGGAAGGATGGATGGCCTCCATCCACCGTTTAATTCAAAAAGTTACAGGAAGAATGAATAAAAAAGATGGATTGTCCATCCACCCTAACCCACCATTTTGCATCCTCCCAAATTGGGAGGATAAAGGATGGATGGAGCATTGAAGGATGGACTTTAATATTGACAAAATTATCCCTCATTAATTTTTCTGATAACAATATAATACTTCTTTACTTTTTCATTAATATTATTTATATATTTTTATATATACTATTAATTATATATTATTAAATTTTTTTAGTTATTGGTTTAATTTTAATATATAATTTTCATAACTATAATTAAATAATTAGATTATCTTCTATTTCTCTATTTATATTTATTATTTTTAATTAAGTATTTGTATAATATTAATTAACTATTTAAACTAAATTATAAATCATTTAGTTATTTATATAATTACTTTATTAATAATTAATTTATGGCATCATGTATTAAATTAGATATTTATATAATTTTTAATATAATTATAGATTATAAAGATTATAAGTTTATAAATTGTTTACTTCTTTAGTATAAATAAGTGTTGTAAATTGATAATAATAATATTTTTATTAGAGGGTAGTTTAGTAAAATATTATAAAAATATCATCCATCCTTCCTCTCGTTCCTCCTATATCAAACAGAGGAGAAAATCATTTTCATCCAACCTTCCATGTTCACCAAACATATGAGAGGATGGATGGAAAATCCATCCATCTTTTCCTCCATCCATCCTTCCTCCATTTATCCTTTCTTCAATCCATCCTTTGTATCAAATAGAGGGTCAGTGCCAAAACTATTTGCTTGAGAAAGATCCACATGGTCGTTCATCTCAAGGCTCACTAACAGTCAAAAATCATTTTATTTCAGAAGTTTAAATTTTTACATATGAAAAGCAAATTTATACTCTAGCAGCCTAAAAATTTGATGTCGCATACACCATGAAAGTGATAGTCTGATTGCCAGTTCGACATGCTAAACAAAATTCGAAATGTTCGGTATAAGATTTGTTTCTGCATAAAAAACTGAACACAAAAGTGGGAGGAGTCATGGTCAGGGTGTGTGCAAGGGGCACACCACTGTGTGTGTGTGTGCGTGTGCAAGCGTGCTTGTGTTAGGGTTGACTTTGTGCAGAACTTCAAGGTCAGGGATGCTGCAACAAGGCATGACTGTAGCGATTAGGAAGGAAGAGGTGAGGCAAACTGTGGAGGTTGGGGAGGCTAAGGTGAGGCAAGGTATAGAGGAGAGGTGGTGCTTCAGGACACTGAGACAAGGTTGGATGGTGGACGTAGCACCATGGAGGCAGAAAGGAGGATGAAGGAGAGGACAGGATGGAAGGTAAAGGGAAGGATGTGTCATGGGTGGGTGTGGGTGGAGAAGAGAATGAAGGAGATTGGTTGGAGTGGTGTAGGGTAGTTTGAGTTGATGAAAGGTTGTGATGCCATCTTGTTAAAGTTGTTATTTTCTATTGTTAGGTAAATTAATTAACACACTCATTCACTGCAGGTCCACATCTCTTGTTTTTGTTCCTGAGAGAGCAACAGCTCAATCAAGAGAATATGAGTGATTTTTAAAATAGTATTTATGTTTTATTAGGGGTCAGATATAGAAAAAATATCACATATATATATGTATATATATATATATATATATCACTGTATTATTACATATTTATGCACTTAGATTGTTATATATATAACCTGAACATAATATACTATATTAGTAATTTGGCTTTGGGCTTCTTAGACTAATATCTGTTCCATTTAGTTTTTACAGAAAGACACAGTCAGAATCAGTTCCCCATCCAAAGGACAAGACTGATATTCTCAAACTAACTATTTGAGGTTCAGTTGAGTTCATTAGGGTCTTATCGGGTTGGTTTATTCCTAAGATATCAATGTCCAAATTGATTGGAGTTCAAATCTTGATTTGGAGCCATATTCAACCATGAGTTTCAAATTCATATACAGTTGGGTCAGCTGCCCGACTCACTTGCAGCCATAGACCAGCCTTTAATGGAGTTCCTTAGAAACAGACTAATGATGCTATGTGGAAGAACTTTTTGTAACATACTGATGATGCTACATGGAAGGGGCTCTTTTTTTTCTAAAAAAAAAATAAATAAATCTTGATTTACTGGACATACCTTCTGTTTTAAAATGAAAAAGTATCATAACTACTTAACTGTTTTGGAAAGATGCAAGTGTAATGAACCTTTTTTTTTTTTTTTTTTGTGGTTGAAAATCTGGAAAACAGAAAGGGAAGCGTAACTAAGGTTGGGGTACTGGTTTCGGTACCTGAACTGGTACCCAACTGGTAAGTGTCAATACAGTCCAGTTCTTTGTAATGGTACTTAATGCAGTAAGTTTGCAATCTCGGACCGTATTGAGTGTTGCCATTGAGGTATGTACCGTACGGCACTCAGTATGGGTGTACTGGTTGGGCACCAATGGGGTTTCCAGTACGAGATTATAAACCTTGTGGTACAAGTGGTGTACTGAGTATGGGTTTGCTATCAATTCAAGCCGGTATGCCCAGCACAGACTGATACACTCCCCTATTGCAAATCATGAGCATAGCCTTATGGGCCCTCACATTGACCTTGATTTGTAACTTAAAGAAATCAAATTTACTGTCGAGTTCAAACAGGTAGAACTCCATCAGCATCAGCTGATTTTGAAATAGATTTATAAGCATCAAAGTTCTTTATGATCTCTACCATTTGTGACAGGATCAACTGCATAGGCTTTGAAATGTAAGGCCAAAATATAGTGATTGCTAACATGGCTTTGGAGGTAGTCCATCGAGAGCTTTGTATGTCTTATCTGGCATAGTTTTCTGAATATGCAAATCTTTGCAGTTGACCTCATCGAGGTGTTTTGAATATGCTGTCCATTTGAAATTATTGTTCAGTAGCCTGTGATGCATCCTTGCCTGAAGTTATATTATTGCTGTGTATTTTTTTTTTCTGCCCTGCAGTTGTCTTGTATCAAGTTACTCTTTTCTATAATCTGGAATTTGTGTCTCTAACTATGCATAAGTTACTATCTCGAGCATTTCTTTCTTCATTGTAAGCCTTCATTATAATTTAAATACCTGAGTCCTGATATTCTGAAAGTATGACAAATATCTGTTGAGATGAAAGTGAATAGTCCTTTGTCCATTTTCATTGTCTTCTAATATCTGCCTATTGTTCTCTTCTGATTCACCAGTTCTTGGTTTGCTGTTGTTGCTTTTCATGGGTATCTATACTAAATGTTACCTGCATATTTATCCTTTTATATACTCCTTTTTTTTTTCCTCAGCAATTGTAGCCCCATCAGAGATTAAAAGATCGGAGCACAGCAAAGAAGATGGACTTCCTGTTGATATTAAACTCCCTGTTAAGCATGTATTATCAAGAGAACTTCAGGTGATATTCCCAAATCTCATGGCTAGATGTTTTGGTCATATTAATCATTTCATTGGTTTTATCAAATATTTAAAATTATAGGTATCAAATATTCAATGTATGCAAGTATTAGATACCCGCTTCACACTTATATCCAGGTGTACAAAATAATATCTAAAACTAATGATGTAGTAACTCCTCTGAAAGTCTGTTTATAATGAAGATCTTTATTCTTTCTCTTTGCAGCTGTACTTTGATAAAATCACAGCGCTTATTGTAAGTAGGTCAGATTCAATCCTTTTTAAAGAAGCTTTAGAGAGTTTAGCCACAGATTCGGGGCTTCATCCGCTAGTTCCATATTTTTCATACTTCATTGCAGATGAGGTTTGATCTCTTGTTCAGTTGGATATAACAACCGAGTTCGATCTTGTCCATGTTAATATACTTTTTTCAACTTGTAGATCTCCCGGAGTTTAAATGATCTGCCCCTTTTGTTTGCTTTGATGCGTGTTGTCCGAAGCCTTCTCCGGAATCCACACATTCATATTGAGCCTTATGTAAGTTCTTGAGTGTGAAAGCTTTGCTGTTAACTTTAAAATGTGTTTCTACGTTTGCTTTTTCACATACAGATGAACACACATATGATTGGTTTTTTCATTATGGTATTATTTGATTTATTTCGTTTGATGTTGAAGACTATTTTTATGATGCCTTATCTTTAGAAAAGAAAAAGAAGAGATTCAGCCCCCCACCCGCACAAAAAAAAGAAAAAGAAAAAAAAGCTCTGACTCAACTTACCAATTCAGTACATTATCTTGCACAAAACATTATGCTGTCACTTGTAATTGAGATATTTTTCGTGCAGGATCCAACTCAACTGACCAATTCAATACATGTTGCTGCAAAATGCACCATATTTTCATTTCTTATCTTGATGTTTGTCTAATGAGAATCATTTATCTTCTTCAGTTGCATCAGTTGATGCCGTCGATGATAACATGCATTGTTGCCAAAAGGTTGGGGCATAGGATTGCAGATAACCACTGGGAACTAAGAGACTTTGCTGCCAATTTAGTTGCTTCAGTGTGCAGAAGGTGAGAATGCTGCTGTCTGTGCAAAATTTCATCTTTGCATCTTAACATGGATACTACTTTTGAGACCCAGCTCTAGGGAGACAGGCTTTATATATGCCTGACTCGAGTATTCTGTCATGGTCATCGGTATGTGGGAGAAATAGTTATTGTGGGTTTCTGGCTGGAGTAAAAACCTGATCTCCTTGATTAGTGATTTTACGTTTCTTCAAATCAAGTCATGAAGGCTTTCAACTGGAATTCATTCTGAAAGTTGGTTCATCAATGACTCACAGTAGGAAATTGTTTCCTCTTTGGGCATAAGTATGAGTAATTCAGTCATGCTGATTTTCTTTAGTCTATTGGCTGCACAGGTTTCTTGATCTTAATGAGAAATGTTTTAGAAGGTTTTGGAATATTGTATTAAAGGGGCATGCAGGTGTTTGGGGATGCTTATTGTAGTATTGGCTCTTTTAAGTATTACTTGATCTATATACTTCTACAATATTGCTTTTATGAAACAAATGCTGATGGAGGACCCTTCAAATCCATGAGCATAGTTTGCACACTGATTTATTCCTCTTGTTGTTGCTTTCAGCCTCCGTTTTCTCACAGCCTGCACTAGTTGGTTAACACTTGGCTTTGGTAGTGAACTATTAGAGTCAGAAACTAATATCTTAAGATTAAACTCCTAACTTTTGATATGGGCAAGAGGCATCGATGAGATGATAGATCTGTTCTTGCTGCTGGACTGTTGCTGATGACTGCTGCTGTGGTTGGTTCCAAGAGGAATATCTATCATGCATTCTCAGTATGTTTTGCTGGTAGATAGAGGTTTGAGATGACACTTTTGCCAAAAGATTGGGAGGATGAATATCTTCATAAACTTAAACCTATGCACTGACTAGCCTTGAACAATTGAGTTATGATGCCATTGGAAGACAAATTATGTCCTTATGTTGACCACTGATTGTTGGCTTCATACCTCAAAGAAACGAGAAATCTTTCAAGCATACTCATTCAAACTCCTCTCTGGATCTCTATGCTTGCAGGGAATGGATGTTGGAGTGCCCTTTGCACTTTTATGATGTTGTATGATGGTCAACTTATCAAAGTTTTCTTCATAGCTCAACCAACCTCCTTTTCTTCCTTTTGAGTCAACAATAGCTTGACAACCCGCACCGAAGAGTTACTACTTTGCATACTTTTCTTCATGTCAGCTAGTCATTTACACAACATCAAGTTTCATTTTACACTACTTCAAGTCCTACTAGGAAGCCGCAGTTTTAATTATTAATGTTATATGAAAGTAGATGGGGATAGTTAAGCATCCCTTGTAGGCCTGTACTATTAAGCAGCAGCTTCAGCCTTTCTGTAAAATAATTGAAACTTTTGGTGCCTTGCTAGGCTTCTATCATTCTTTGACCTGTATTTAAACAGCTAGGTCATAATGAATTATGTCTGAATATTTTCCAGGTATTGAGAACCTCTGTTTTCATCTCTTTGAGCTCTAAGTTTAATTCAGTCCCAAATATGTTCTGCAGATTTGGTCATGTGTATCACAATCTTCAATATCGGTTGACTAGAACTCTTCTCAATGCTTTTCTGGATCCATCTAAAGCAATGACACAACATTATGGTGCCATTCAAGGGCTTGCTGCATTGGGAACCAGTGTGGTATTTTCTGTTCGACTTTCTAGTGACATGGTTCTTTTTTCATTATCTAATTACTTTATGCATTTCAACTTGCTAGGTCCGTGTTCTTATTCTACCTCAGCTGGAGACGTATATGCAACTTTTAGAGCCAGAGATGCAACTAGAGAAGCAGAAGAATGAGATGAAGAGGAAAGAAGCTTGGCATGTCTATGGTGCCTTAATGGTCTGCTTCATTAACTTATATTTCTCTGTCGTAATGATATTACAATGCGTCAAAATCTGGGAGACCTAGGTGCTATAATGTTTCTGCTGGAATGCATTTTTTAGTGCGCTGCTGGTAAATGTCTGTATGAACGGGTCAAGTTGTTCCCTTCTTTGCTGCATCCCCCAACACGTCAACTTTGGAGGAGTAATGGAAGAGTTGCAACTAAAATGCCAAGTAAGTTCATTTTCTTACTAGTTCTTAGATGAGGATTCCGGTCACCACATTCTCATTATCTTAAGTTTCACTCTACTAGTGCAATCAGTTTAGATGTGTTGTAAACACCTCATACTGCTCTTTGGCTTTCCTTGTTTAAGCTGTTGACTGTAGTTGGAAAAGCACCTGACTGAAGTAGGTGGCATATGTTTGGCAAAAGATGCTGAGAGTATTGGCGAAAAGTTATTTATAGGAGCTGTTTGATGATGAATGTGCTTGAGAAATATACTTAGGCAACCCCAAAGAGAATGTAGTAACAAAGACAGCCTTGGCTTTGAACGGTAATGTCCTAAGAGCAAACAAAATAATCATCAGGTATCAACAATTATGGGGGAAGCTAGGTTCATGCTGTTATTTAGTTGGAAAAATTACATAGACACCCATTCAACTTCTTGCTATTTGCACTCACACCCCAAATGTATCATTTCTTTCAATTAGACCCCAAAAGTTATGAATTGGTTGCAATGTGGCCTAGACGTCCATCCAAGCTCTAAGGTTGTTAACTGTGAGTGTGAAATGACTAATGTACCCTTAGGTTTTTGTTTTTGTCAAAACACAACTCTTCTAATCCAACTAACAAGGGCATTGAGGGAATTTTGTGTCTAAATTTATCTCACATGACCATGACATGTTCATGGATCCTCACACATATGGACGGCTAGGCCACATTGCAACCAAAACCTAAATTTTGGGGTAGAACGTTTGGAGTGTAAGTGCTCGAGGAAAGTTGAAGGTGTTACTGTAATTTTCCCTATTTAGTTCTACTAGATCTCGAACTTAAAGGTAAATATCAAATAATTTATAAGTGTTTTGAACCATTTATAATGCTATAGTGGTATACAAATTGCACCTGCTATCATGGAATATAAATTGGCTACACTATTTTAGTTACATCATATGGTGCAGAAAACTTTTTAAGAAACAAAAGAATCTGGAATGCAGAGCATGCATCTCAAAATAAGTGCACCTGCATGCCGAGATGTATGCTTGTATTTGCGTGCAAAGCTTTTAAATTAAGATATTTGTAGCATAAGTATGTGCTGTCAGTTATTAGTGAACCTTCTCTTATCTAGGGTTTACACTAAAGTCAGGTGATATAAAATTTAATGAACTGTGCAAGGCTGCTTATTACCTTCCATTTTGGGAATGAGGTAGTCTAAGAGGAGGATCATGACATCCCTCTGAATGTACAAGTTGCTTGACTCTGGAAAATAGAGGTGTTCTTAGTCTGGTTTTTTGTTCCTGTTGACCTCATTTAAAAGCCTTTTTTTTTTTTTTGTGTGGCTCACTATGCTCCAATAAAATCATTATGGCATTCTGATTTTGTTGCCTGATGAATTTTGCAGTTCTTTTGTTTTCTTGAGTATGTTGCATTTCCAAAGGCATCCATGGACAAAGACACATTGAACCATGACTAGCTGAATCCAATCAGTTTTGGATAGTTTAGTTTGGAACTATAAGAAATTGTATGGCAAGTGAAGAAAGTTGCTGAAACGTTTTAGACAGTAACTGAAAAATAGCTTTGCCCCGTGGGCCATAATGCAGAAACCCAGTCAGTTTTCTTTTATAAGTTGTAGAGATATATGTTTATCTGTTTTAGAAGTTGTTAACTAAGTGAATGCTTGGCTCTTTGTATATTCAGATAAACGCAAGGCAAGTACCAGTCACTTGCTGCAGCAGCCACCCCTCAAAAAACTTGCGGCTGATGGCCCGGTGAGTTCAATCCCTCCCATTTCCATGCCAACCAGCATGCAAGTGGCAGCAGATGGGTTTCCAACTCCAAGCGAGTCTGGCATCAGGCCATCCTCTTCTACGGGGCAGTTATCCAATGAGAGCATCTCTGGTGGAAGCAGAAAGGAAAGAAGCGGCGGCAAAGCTCCAACGCCATCCACTGTCTTGGCCCAAGCTTGGAAGGAGGACTTGGATGCAGGGCATCTCTTGGCATCTCTATTCGAGTTATTTGGCGAAGGCATATTGTCATTCATTCAGCCACCAGAAATGTCTTTCTTTCTGTAATCAATAGTTTGATAGGGCTTCGAACCAAGTAGCTGACGTCATAGGAGTTGTAGCCAGGAAACAATATTCAGGTTATATGTGACTTAATGTGAAAAAGATATGGCTCAGGCTGGAAGGTGTTCCTGCTGTTTCCTAAGTGCATATTGTCTGACTTGGAGTTTGTATCCCAGTTGTATCATTGGACAATATCAGAGATCACAATTTATTAGGTTCATGGTATGATTCACACTTTGTTCAGTGTCGGGAAGCGCACATATACTAATTATATTGTCTGTAGGCAGATTGGTGATAATGTTCACTCCCTGGTCCTGTGAGTGTGCTTGATTCCAAAGACGGTGGTAAAGAAAAACAAAAAGGCAGCCTAGTACGGCAGCAGTGAGTCTGCTTTAGTTCAGCTTGTTTTACCATTTAGCCTGACTGGTTCTTGTAGGTCATCAATGTCTGGACTGGATTTGACCCTGGAAGATGATGAACTTTTCTCACCATTCACACCAGGACATCAAATCCAGAGGACAGTTTGGGTCCTCTACAGAGTGGAGCTAAGATTCTACTTTGAGCTTACTTTTGAAGGAATTTGAGATTCATCAGCAGTGGCTTATGTTTAGTAAAAACCCTATTTTATGGATGGTGCTCCCTGCAAATCGGTGCCATGCCCTGCCTGTGATCTCCCGGGCACCCAAAACTTACCAAAGCGGGAAGCCATCTCTTAATGTCACAAGCCTGTCACCCAACGGGCTTGAAGTTGATGGATGACCCCCTCGCAGATGACCCAACTGTTCTGATACCGTCTGGAGTTGTCTCTGAGAAGGATGAACTTTCCTGCCCCTTTACGTTACAGCGATTGATGTTGAAAATTGCCATAGCATTACCCAAGGCACTTCAGATCCCAGAGCTCCACAGCAAAAATTAATGACGTTAAAGCAGCAGCTACATATGCTCAGGCCAAACCTAGTTGGTTTAGGTAAAATGTTTATTCTGAGTACCAAATATTAATGCGGAATCCAATTGATGTTATAGTTTGCTCACAAAGCAGCATGCTTCCCATTCTTTCTTTTTTTTTTAAAAGAATTTTTCTTTTTTTTTTTTTTTTTTTTGTTTTGAAACCAGATCTTCCATTACCAGTATGCTTTGGATTCATGGTAGCTTATTTTCTGGAATAGCATTGGATGGCCAAATTTCACCCCCAACCCAATCTAGTATGAGAAGTTATGGGAAAGAGTACATTACAACATCTCTAATTCATGAATCCTGTTAGAGCTCAGTGTCCTTCATGACAGATCAACCATTAGGTTATTACTCTGAGCTTCCAAATTCCTAACGTCCGTCTTTCTATGGCAGACGCTTATCGTTAAGCAGAGAAGAAGGAATGTCATAATTGATTGAATCGGACAAAAATGCATCATGCGCTGGTCTACACACTAGTTAGATTTCTCAACCAAGGTGGGCCTACATCCATCCAGCTAATAGGAAAGTCGAGCACTCGCACCGCAAATTGTTGTGAAGTAAACTAGTAGCAAAAACCATACCTATAATCCAGCTCCAGTTAGACTGTTATTTACTACTTACACCATTAAAATGGAAAAAATATGAAAAATTCAAAAAGATCATGGGATCGAAATAGTTCTTTTTCCTGTCTTTCAAGCATAAAAACAGAAAACATACACTCAAAGAACATAACAAAATGAGAAGCTGTATACATGGATTGGAGGTCGGATGCAACCGACTGTTCTGGAACACTACGTTAGTTGCCTTCTGCAGCAAAATAAAGGTTGTCGAAGAGACAAATACTCAAAAGAACAGCTTCCGGGGCATCGAGGGCACTGGAGATGAGTCGGTCACAGTGTTAACGGGGAGAGCCCCACCTTTGTTTTCTCGGGCATCAACAATTTTTGCTGCCTTTGGGTTGGTCAAGAGGGTTTTCTGAAAAGACTGAGAGAAGCCTGTAGCAATTATTGTCACGTGGATTTCACCAGTATAACGGTCATCAACAACAGCTCCAAATATTATATTTGCAGAAGGATCAGCCAGGCTAGTTACAACCTGTGAAAATAGCATAAATATGAGATGTTTGAAAGACAAACCATACTCATTTGGGCTGCACAGACAAGCTAACATTGTGAGATTTAGAGATAGCATGATATCATAGAACTCCAGAGAAACGGTCTGGCACCTATGTAAGTATGTGCATGCATCCATGAACCATGCATGCATAAATGTGTGTGTGTGTGTGTGTGGACACCTGTCAACACAATGTATTCTTCCACCAGTACATATATATGAATATATAAATGTATCATTGCATTCATGCACAGGTACGTCTGCGATTGTGCATAATTATGTTAAAAAGGGGACAAAAATCAAATTTAAGGTTTTTATAATTGGGAATCCACTCTTCTATTAGTATACTTAGAAAATATAAAATCATTGAAATAGCAAGCATTGTTGCTTAATTTCTAGGTATGTGAAACTGAACCTTATCTTTTTAATTGGTCAAAGCATGCATAAACAGGCATAATGTGCAATCTGAGTATGGACCAACAATCTGTTTTCAGCATCAAACATGGAAAGTAATTGAAATGCTGGAATCATGAAAGAGAAATCTACTAACTTCTGTACACACTATGAAGAAAGGTTCATGTTTAGGTGAAGTGAGATATGAAGCACCTGTGACACTCTGTTTACTTCTTGCAAGGTTATATCCTTTCCCCCAGTTATATTGTACACAACCCCGGTAGCAGATTCAATTGATGACCCAATTAGGGGGGCAAGGGTTGCTTGTTCAGCAGCTTCTTGTGCCCTATTTTTACTAGAAGAAACACCAACACCAAGCATGGCAGTTCCAGAGTTCTTCATGACAGCTTTCACATCAGCAAAATCAACATTTACAAGTCCAGGAATCTGCAATTTTTTGAAAATAATTTCAAAATCAATATTTACGTGAGTGGTAGTATATAATTGCTCCATCACTGATCAATAAACAGCCCCCTCCCCCACCCAAAGGTTGCTGCCAATCACCACTCACTGTTATGATGTCAGATATCCCTTGCACCCCTTGTCGTAAAACATCATCAGCAAGAAGAAATGCATCCTGAAGAGGTGTATGTTCATCGACAACATCCAACAAGCGATCATTTGGAATTATTATAAGAGTATCAACGCTCTTTTGTAACTTCTCAATAGCCTCCAGTGCCTGCAAATGGAGAAAGCAGAAATCTAAGGCTTTCGATACTCACCGAAGTATGTTTAGCAGAGAGATTGGAGGACAGCAACTTGAGGTCCATACGTCATAGCAGCAGGGTGTAATGTAGAGTAGTATTTGTTACAATAAGTTAATCCATAAATCATAAAGCACATCTACTATAAGATGCCAAAATTAGCACCATAGAAGTTCTATATGGGGAAATAGAACATATTTTTTACACCAAAATCATGCAGTCAGAATGTACTGTTTGACCAAAAATTAATCAAGGCATTGCATTCAAGCATATCACATCCTAACACAAACATAGTGCGGACTCAACTTAAGGGACCTGCAAAGGATAAAAAACTCTGCAATCAATCATCCAAAGGCAGATTCTGCTCTCCATGAAATAAAATGATGCACAGTAACAGCTGGATAGAAGTAATCCATTCTGGCACCATATGAGGGCTTTCTGATGGCACATGTCTTTTATCGAAATGCTTGAAGAATTTTTCTCAGTATATTCACCTTTCAGTAAATTGTTCAGGACACTCAATTTTGCTTGCATCAGTCTATGTAGATAAGCATATAATCCACAGCCTATAATCCACAGCTTTTGGAAAACTCATTCAGTCTCTTGATATCACACTAGCATGAATAAACATAACTGAAGGATTCATTTGACAGCTGGGAATTAGACGAAAAGGGCAACCTAGTGATATTCAGAAAAGACAAAAGATACTCAACCACTCTCCAAAAAATGATAAATATGAATGAAGAAAGTCTCAAATCCAAGGAAATGTTCACAAAGGTTACACAGCATGTACAAGGTGAAAAAAATATTCTGAGACTTGCCTGTAAGGAACGTTTCCGCCCTTCAAAGCTGAATGGATAAGTGACCACACCAACAGTCAGATAACCAGCTTCCTTCGATATCTGGGCAACAACTGGAGCGGCACCAGATCCTGTGCCTCCACCCATACCGGCTGTTATGAAAACGAGGTCTGAGTCCTTGAGAGCATTGGCAATAACTTCTTTAGATTCCTCAGCAGCTTGCTCTCCTAGAAGAGGATTTCCTCCAGTACCTGCACTTTTGAGAAATAGGACTGAGCAAATAACCGAAACCCGAAAAAACCCACCCAATCTGACCCAATAAACATCGGTTTTGGTCGGTTGAACGACATAAATCGAGTGGAATCGGATTGGGATTTGTAAAAAATCGATTATTTACGATCGAGTTCGGTTCCTACAATTTTAAACCGTATGAAATCAAATCCAACCGATGTAGTATTTCACAAATTCACTTTCATTTTAGGACAGCATCGTTTAAACTTCAATACTTCATTCTAAAAAACACCGCGCCACCTATTTGGATATGTTGAATGTTGATGGAAACACATCAATTTGGGACAATTCTAAAGTGAAAGCTTTCAGATGTAGTTACTTTCAGATGAATAAATCTTCTCTTTTTCTGTTTTGTTTTGTACAAGTTCAAAAATAAGTCCAAAATTTATAACTTATAAGGTTTACACCTTTTTTGCATTAAATTGACAAAAAAAAAAAAGCAAATAAGCTTAAGTGAGCCAATATTGGACTTAAAATCAATATTGGGTCAATATTGAAGTCCAAACCGATACAACCCACTCGAACCCGCTACAAACCGTTCACTTTGGTTTCAAACGGTTTATATATGATAAATGGTCGGTAGCGGATTGAATTTTCTTCAACCTGATTGGGTTCGGTCAGATAAAATTTTTCTCTCAACCCGACCGAACCCGACCTATGCTTAGCCTTATTGAGAAAAATAAATCTAGTGACAGTGTGATACTCAAAAAAGGTGTATGACTTTTATTAATTAAAGAAGCATTAGAATTTGTTCCTTCAATCTAACTACTTAAATTCACTTGATTGGTCTGTTAATGATGGTTGGCAACTGATAGTGAATAGTGGATAGATGACTGTTCTGTTTTAGATAAAGATTATAACATGCTCTAGCAAGTCGAGGTAAATGCATTATTAAATAGGACTCATAAAAATTTAAATCCCATACAACACATTTAAAGATCATAATTTTATATTGCAGCATATATGAATATGGTAGGTGCAATTACTTCTCTACTGTAGTTTGAAAATAGGGTAGAGTGCCTAACCTAAACCACGAGTCAAAAGCTCTCCAATTTGTAGCGGATTCTTTGCTTGTGAATGTAATAGAGCCTGGGCATCGGTGTTTATTGCATAAAATTCAACTCCCTAACATTGCACAAAATTGATATGAGTATTCTATGATTAAGCTAAACGCAATTGTCATATAAGACAATAGATATATGAATAGAAGCATCAAGAATCACAAGTTTACAACAGTGTTATTCCAAATGTTGTCATAATTGTTGAAATATAGGCATATTTAACCAAACAGTTATGATAGAAAACTGAGAAATATTAGCTCTGCTGTGAAAAGATAGACCCTTAAAAAAAATACTCAAAGTTGGCCCTGTCTGATAGGCAGTTATATTTTACATAGTATATACAGCACATAATTTTAAACAATATATAACTGTAAATAGAAAAGTAATTTTCAGAATATATGATGCTTAAAACCATAAATTATATGAAAAAATCCTAAATTAATTGCTAACTATCTATAAAGCAAATAAATTTTACATAGTCTCCATGCTGCCTGGTTCACCAATAGTAACTCAAAAGCAGGAGGATGCAACAGTTAGAATGATGAACAAAATTGTAGACAAAGAGGTTGTTTGAATTAGCTAAACCGACATGACAGTAAGTTGTGAACATGGGAAAACAGAAGTAGTACAACAAAAGATTCCCTTGAGTACTGGAAAAAACTCAGTCCTTTAGTCTAAACAACGATGGTAGGAACATCATTAACTATGAAAGTCTTCAAAAATTGATTATATAACCTAAATCGTAATGAAGGTTCCATATGCGTGCATGCATGTATGTATGAAAGAATGCAATTCAAAAGAGGATGTTTACTGAGATTTACACACAGGAAATCAGAATGACCTATTAATATCAGTAAAAGCACAATTATATTGCACAAGAAGATGGGTAAGAACAGATGAAGGAATAGGCTAACCTAGCTATTACTAGCAAGAGTTTTGGTTCTGCCCGATACAACAATTAATCATAGAAATTACCACAGCATCTAGTGTCAAATAAATCAAATTATTCTATCACACACCACATGTTGGATTAACAAGCTGTTGCTCATGTTGTTCCAAGAGGAGATTAAAGATTAAGCACACCTAAGGGGTTGCATGTGGAAACACAATAACCAAAATTCTAAAACCACCCAACTTCATATCAAAAGAGAAGAATTAAAGCAGACCCTTCTTTGTGCCACTAGTATTTTCTGATGTGAAGGCTGTGGATTAGAGACGAATAGCCAAGTTTGTTTGATTAGACTGATGGCCCCATTTTGTTTTGGAACAAAGAGGAAACAAAAAAGGCAATATAGACAAGCCAAATTGAAAGCTAAGGGATTTATGAAGGCTCCAACTTTTTTTTTTTTTGAATTTGTTTTCATTTTCTCTTTCCTCTTTTAATTTGTAAGTTGAAATTCTTTTACTTGTCTTCCTTTTTAAGAATTAAAGGGTTCTCCTATCCTTTTCCCCCAGGAAAAAATAAGAAATTTCTAGATTTGTCAAAATTGGGCAACATTATGGGCATTTGAATTTTATCAGTCAATAACCAATAGAAAGGAGGAAATTTACAAGACTAGAAAGCTAATGTACCAGAGCAAATAAAGAAATAAAAGACAAACAATAAAAATTTATTCGAAAAACAACTTGCCCACTACAATTCCTTTGTCCCAAATAGCAATCATGACGAAACAACAACAACATAACACAAACACACACTTCCAGTATATATTTCAGTTCTACAAACTTTTTAGAAATTCAAGCACAGAACATCTTGGGAAAAAGCCAAGAAACTGAGATGCTTGTTTCAATCCTCTATTTCCCTTGGCTTTAAAAGGAAATATATCAAGGGCAATTACCAATGCCAGGATTAAATTTTGGAATGGAAACCAAACTGGTAGCAATTCTAAAGTCTCATACTAGTCGAGGATGTGGATCCAATTGATTGGTTAGACTATCTGTTACAATAACTCAAGGCATGTCAACTTGGATTTCATAAATAACATACAAAACTAACTGCTGATTGTATCATTTATGACTTAAAGGGTATTCGTAGTCATTTCATGCATTGTATTTGAATTTCGGATGAAATTTTCATTGACTCATGAAAACGTTTGTGTCCAAAATTAGACCATATACATACAATTTAAATCCCTATGCCTTTAACATAACCTACTTTGAACTCAATTCAAAATGAAACTTGACCAAGTAACATCATATATGACTTAATCAGCACCGACAAATTTGTTTATTTAATAATGTATTATACAGTTCATGTAAGGAATACGTTATTATTGCTTCATGATAACATGAATATACTGATTCAGAGTGTCGTAGCATACAATGTCAGACCCATAAAAACAATTTCCTGCATTTTTAAGGCAAGAATAGCAAGGAAAAACTCTCAAAAACCTGAACAAAACCTCATTTCAAAATCAAGATTCACAAAAATAACACGATGTTTCGACAGACGACTTCTATTATTTGATGAGAACAAGTATAAGATAAAACAATCAAATACCTTTTGAAGGCAAGAAAAGCCCGAAACACCCCCAAGAACTTGAGCAAAAAAACACATTTTGAAAAAAGAAAAAAAACAACGCCATGAAGTATCAAGGAAATAAAAAAAAAAAAAAAAAAAAAAAAAAAAACTTGAAGGAGATCTCATCTTGAAAGAGAACAGCGCAGAAAAAGGGGGAAAAAGAGCTCCCTTTAGAAGCCAGACCTGCAGTCCACTACCAATCATGCGATTGACGGCATTGTTCCCGCCCCCTCCAACGCCGACCACCTTAATCCTAGCCGAGTCCACTGGGGCGAAGGAGGAGTAGGAGCACCGCACGGTGGATCCCCCTCGCCAAAGGGAGGCCCTCCTCCGGCCCACCGCAGAGAGCCCACGCGGGGAGGGCGCAAGTGGGAGAGAAGAAGGAGAGGCCAGATGGGTTGGATTCGAGAGCTGAAGCGAAGGAGAAGCAGCCATTGGAGGACCGGGGGATTCGAGGAGAGGGAAATCGATGTTGAAATGAGATCTGGCCGTCAGGGTTTTGGAGGTTTTGAGATTTTATCTCCTTTCCTTGTCTTGTCTAGTTTTTTTTTTTTTCCTACTCTTCGTTTGCCCCTTTTTTAAATGTAACCCCCTGGCACTTCTTTTATTACTCTCCACGTCCTTGACAGAACAGACTGCTTGAAAAGAAACCATGACATCGCCAATACCCGTCATTAACATTCCTTGATTTGGGCAAATTTATAGCTGATAACAATTATAATATCCATAATTATTTTTGGTAGAAAGTTGTGTTTTGCAAATGTACATTGCATGTATATGATATGTAAAATTAATGCACGCTAAGATCCCATAAACTTAAGCAAAAATCAATTATTTTAAGCTTTTAAATTTCGGCAAATAATTAAAGATGAACTTTCGTACCCCGTTTCACGTTTTCGGGAGAATATTGATAGTGCAATGAATAAAACTATTGAAAAATAAATAAAACTAAAGTAAATAACTTATAATGATAAAATTATGTAGAAATCATATAAGAGAATTTGTTTTTTTAATAAAAAAATAAAAATTCAGATGTATAACCTAAATTGTAAGAGAGTAAATATGGTCATATATCTTTTCCCAAGAAATGTAAGCATGAGATAAGAAAAAAGTGTATGTAAAAGTTGTTTTAACTCATCAAATTTAGATCCAGTAAAAACTTGAGGGACTAACTCACTAAGTAAATGAATTAAATCAAGCTCACTTATCAATTAAAAACTTGAATGATTGAAGTTAGAATTGTAACCTAGTCTAACTTGCATTTTTATGTAGACCAATGCGACAAGCTAACTCATATATGAAGGTAGGAATGACAATATGATGACTATTTCAATTACCTATTGTTGCGGTCAATCGTCTCGTCGTCCGATCGTCGGGAAGCGTGCACCTGCAAAAACGAGAAGTCCACTCTGACCGGAGGCGGCTCCGGCGGGGACCCTCCGACGGTCAAGTCAGAGAGGTGATTGGGCAACAGTGAAATGTAGACAGAGAGCTCGATCGAGAGAGAGAGAGGGAGAGAGGAGCGAGCCTGGTGGTCTCGAGGTCGAGAGGAGGAGAGAGAGATGGAGCGGATCCTTTGCACTGTTGCCTTCCCCGATTTATATAGTGGAGCACGGTATGGCACTGTCATTAATGACGCAGACAAGTGAGGAACTGTCAACTCACTGTAGACTGTCAGAGTCGCCGTGAAAATGTCACGTCACCGTGTGGCCGTCAAATCATCAGGGTTGACAATGCCCTCGGCGGGACAATGCCCCTAGATAGCCGTGCCGCATGTCGCTGTCAGAGCTGACAAGATCTGGCGGCTGTACGGCGATTGGAGGAGCCGACCGACCCAAAGTCGGTGGCCAGCTGAGTGGTGTCTGGCCCCTCCGTTGGTCGGCGAGTCTTTCGTGAGTCGGCCATCGGACCTCTGGGTTTAGTCGGTTGGAAAAGGTGCGCCCGACATATCCTCAATCGGTCGTGAGCCGATAATTAGCCGGTGATGGCATCCGTCAGTCGGTCGCTCCGACCGCCAATCGGTCGGTCCGACCGTCAATCGGTCGGTCCGACCGTCGGTCGGTCGGGCCGCCAGTCGGTCGGTCGGTCGGTGGGTATCTCCCAACACCTATCATTTATCTTAATCCACCAATCATCATCGATAATCTTTTAGCATGGACCATGTTCAGTTAATTAAAAATCAACATTATCTCAGCTAATACCGCCATACGTAGACATGTTCAGATTTTCTAATAAAGAGGGAAAATTTTCACGGAAAATTACACCCTTTCGATTTTGTCTGTGTTTCACGTAAATCAATTGCATTGTAAAAATTTTAAATGTAAAAGTGCATTTTGTTGCATATAATCCTTGTGTTCATCTTTCTTTCTAAAGCGTACATGCCAGGAGGCGAGGATAGAGTGGAAAAGGTCAAAAGATAATTTCCATGTTAAGATTTTTTTATTTTAAGATAATCTAAATGGGTTACGGGCGTAATATCTAAGCTCTTTGGAGGCATTTATTAAGGTACCTGCCCCCGGGTGACCACACCTATGTAGGCGCCGCGGTGTTCAGCCAGAACTCTTATCCTCTGGAGGCCATGGCGGGGCTTCTCCGTTGCTTCCCTTCGCCGCCGCGTATAAAGCCTGCCGTGGTTCTCCGGCTGTTCGGTGGAGTCCTTACCTCCGGTTAGTAAACTAGGGTTAGGTTTTCTTGTATGCAATTCCCTTGAATTCGATTCAAGTCACAAGTAATGTCCCTGTGCCATTGTTTCTTTTTTTTTTTTAAAGAACTGTCTAAAGGTCTGAGTTTTTGTGACAATCTTGAGGCGGAAAAAATGTAGTGTTTTTTTTGGCTGATTTTAAGCTTAAAATACCGATAATTTGCTTGGATTTTTATTTCAGTGGTTGTTTCTCTTGAAATTTGCTTGGAAAGGTGAAACTAAATGCTGGTTTTTTCTGGGTCCGATGCCCTTTTTTTTTTAGTTATTTTGAAAAATTTCACTCTCTTTACACATCTTGTCATCAAATAAATAAATTGTTTACATAAATTTTGGATTTTTATTGTACTCAAGATATGCTTTATGCAAGAAATTTGACGCTGCTGGGAATATTGATTGCTGCACGAATGGTGTAGTGTTTGGGGGATTCTTTTCATACGGATGGTATATAATTGAGCTGCTGGAGTGGAGAACAAAACTCCTACAGTGTCATAGACTACTCTCACCTTGATCGCGGCCGATGGAAATATTTAGCTAAGTGGCATTTTCATAAGATTTCAACATGAAAGGGAATTACGAAACTTGATTTTCCATGATGTGAACCTGCGGCTTTAGTATTTT
Organism: Elaeis guineensis; assembly: GCF_000442705.2. Lineage (NCBI taxonomy): Eukaryota > Viridiplantae > Streptophyta > Magnoliopsida > Arecales > Arecaceae > Elaeis > Elaeis guineensis. The sequence goes on along the minus strand of NC_025993.2, from coordinate 163,536,083 downwards.
ATTCATGCTTACTCATTCTTTGTTTTTTCTCATGACCATGTGAAGCACTGACAAGGAAAGATGTTCTCTACAGATTTTGATTGAAATATTTAAGTAGAGTTCAATGTAATCATAATGGATAAGGCTACAAGACTTGGGCTGGAAGTACAAGAAGAAATGAAGAATGAAGAAGAGAAAGAGAGGATACCTTGAGCTAACAACTCATTACTCACTTTTCCATCTGGGGAACAAGCTTGCCCTTGCATATGGTTGATGATTTACCTGAACCCCACATAACATTAGTTGAATCCTTAACAAACCTAAAAAAACCTTACATGCCTTAAATGAGTAGATTTTTTTTTTCCAGTCATGCCTCTAGAAAGGCAATCTCAAAGTATCAAAATATCAAAGATCTGATCCTCCAAAAGTTGTTTCCATCATGTGGAACTTAATCTCAAGATCTAACCCTAGTGCAAGAATATATATATATATATATATTACACCATAAGAAAATAACTGCCTTTGAGATTGAATGGGAGGATAAGGATTATATTGATCCATTGATCATGTTCATGTGATGCCCCTGCCATCATAATGATAAAGCTGATGTAGCATCTTCCACAGATCTACCGCTCATGATGATCATGTATTGAAGCCACCTAGATCGACTTTCATAAAACTGCATTGGAGCGGGAAGAAATTTCTTCCTACAAAAAGGCTCTTTCATGAGTGTGTGGAAGAATAGTTGATGCAATGGTGATGGACATCTCAATCAACATCACAATCAGCTCTTTTTCATATTGGTTTGCCATCCTTCTGACCGTGTCTCTGGGACATAATGGCTTGGAGGAGAAAACCGTCAATGTTGTAGCTTTTCTTGGATTTCACCCAACATGAAGATGGTGGAGATGGAAGGGTTGGATCCCTAGTTGAAAATCATATTCCCGTCAAACTAACAGTGCATTCTTGTGAGAGTCGATCATTTCCCATTATCAAAGCTATTGTTCTTCAACTCACAAGAAGCACCTGACTCTTAAATTCTCTCATAAAAAATGTATTCTAGAAGCTCAAACACTCTCACCATTATCTTATTAGATCTTCTAATATGATTGTTGTAGCCTTTGTATCTGATGGATTGTTAAGCTGTCATGCTGCACTAAGTTAAATTCTATGGAATAGAGCTACAAGCTTATTGCCTGAGATTATAGGAAGAAGTAGAGAGTGAGGAAGAAGGATGGGAAGGAGAAGGTGAACTTGGAAACCACCAAGGGTAACAGAAAAGCATAGTTAACTAAGTTGATATAGCTAATACTTTTTGTCATGGATGTGAATTTTCCTACATATATAGGCCTAGTTACTTGAATCCTAATAACATCAGTTGATCTCAACTTTGAAAGATTGCATTGATGAAAAATTTTGATTCATTATAAAATGTTCCCTTGAAATTAGTCAAATGGTCTTCTAACTCTCTCTCTATTTCTATCTCTCTGAGGAAATAGGACATTTTTTGAAATCAGTGTAGTTTTCTACATGCAAAAGGCAAGACAACATTGTCTAAGTGTCATTCTTATCTCTTCATGCCCCACCCTTTGACATGGGAGATTCTAGCAAGGAGTCTTATCTTTCAAGATTAAAGAAAGGATACACTTATCCATATGATTTGAGGCATGTTGAATAGACCCATGTAGACCCATATACCTTGCTATTTTACTGTTTTACATGCTGTTCTTGATTTAACTAATCTTAATATATGGTTCATGTATAGTCAAATTGAGATTCTTTTTCATGTTGCTGATACCAAAAAATTTTTTACCAGAAAAAATGGTGCTTATCGCATTTAGAAAGGAAAAGCTGGCGGCATTTTCAATTTGCATTCAGGCACATGAGGAATACCAAATCCCATCAAGCTGCATGTTCACACACTCTACTGGGGATGTTTTTCCAGTGGCTAAATCAGAGGAAGTTTATGATGGTGATGGGAAAATGCATGATCTTTGCCATGCCATAATGAAATACATATTCAAGCATCAGGTATGATGGTGAGTCACACATGTTCAACTATCATTCTTGCTATTTATATGCTTTATACTTCTCATCCAGACAGACACTTCAAAGCTTGAAGGGGGAACAAAAATTGTTAGCAGGTCTTAACATATCAAAATTCTACCAATATTAAATTTTCGAAACAAAACTCAAGAGTTCCAATAGGAAGCTTACTTTCGGTAAAGTGGTTTGTCATAATACAGCCTTTTGTATTTACCTAAATCACCTAGACAAACATATAATTGCATGTGCATCAGTTCCCAACACTTGACTGTGTTTCTGCCAGATCTGTAAATGTTTTTCTCCAAAAATGTTTACCATGCTTCCAACTTGTAAGATGTTCCAGATCATAGGGGCCTGTTTGGATGTCAGGTCAAATTATCCGGTAACATGATCTGCCCTTTGTGAAAAAAGTTTAGAAAAGAAGTGAGCAGATTAAGAAGTATTTAGGTTTGACAGAAGCCACCGAATCAACTATCCTAAAGTTTACAGAAATCGTTTTTCTAATTTTATCCAGATATAGTTGATCAGAAGTCTCATTGGCCACCTGCAGACTGACAGATCTTTTAGTTTTTCCTCTGTAAAATCACCTTTGGTTGACAACTAGTCATGGTGGGGGATAACATCATGTGGATAATGTGGTTGGTGACCAACAGGCCCTAAAAGTTGCTTGTGGGCCAAAGAAAAGCTTTGGTTGCTTCTAATAATATTTTGGAGCATTTGAATGAGCTGAAGTTTCTTTCCAATTGGCTAATGTGGATAATTCTTGGGTCAAAAAAAATGCAAAGCAAACATCCATGAAAGATCTATGAAAACTAATATGTGCCAGTAAAGATTCAAATCCTTCTCTGATAGTCATCCATGAGCCTTAGATGATGTAAAAGGAGCCTGTTCACCTTCAAAGAGGGAGGTGACATCCAGAATTGGAACTCATGAATTTCTTAAATTTTATTGGGAGGCACATTTTGGCTACTTGTTTACAGCGTTGTAGGTAAAAGATGTAAATAGTCCTTTATGGTATGCATTTGTAAGAATTGATAGGATGTATTGTAAGTGGAGGCAAACTGACTGTATGTTCACTTGCATTGCCCCAATTGTTCCATTACATTAGATAAGAAATCTTACCTCACAGAACCAAAGACTTCGTAGGTCCTTTAGACACGTCTTAATTCTGACCACCTTACCTCAAGAGACCTGGTCATTTCAATAGCAAATCACAAGTCCAATGACTGTTCAATGTTCAACAAGGGACATACTGTTATATGTGGATCAATGTTTCAATGGCCTTTATGAATCATGCAGGAATATTGTGACTTGTAAAATCTATGTCAGCCATGTGTTGTTTCTGTTGTATATGCGTTGTTTTAATACAGCAAGCAGCACCCTGTGACTATATGTTTCTCTTCATTCACTTATACATGCTTCTTATTTTGGTAACACTTGAACATCTTTTTTTTTTTTAATGGCTTCTTCATGAGGTGATATCATTTTGTCATTTTCTTCATTGTTTCTACAGAAAGTGGCGTCAGTCAACTTCCTGAAAGCATTTGCTCTGACAAATTCATTGATGTTCATTCTGCCTTCTAAAGTTTTGGCAGAAACATGCGAGGCGGATAATTCATTTTTCAACATGCCTCTGCTGTTTGCAATAGCCATGATAGGGGCTACTGTTGGGGGTAAGATGATCTCATAAATCTTTTAGTAAAAACAAGAATTTGCACTGCATCACATTTTGAATCTTCAATAGGTTCTTTGACTTTCAGTTTGTCTAATACACTAGATTGATTAATTTCTTCTTAGATTATCGTACAAAATCAATGGAGGATTTCAAAGCACTCTCACATCCAAAGGCATAGGTATCGTGCCTCGAAGATATGCCCAGCATTTGGTTAAGATTGCTTCTCCAGTGTCTTTAGACAGTTTGGTTAATGGTTCTTTAGAGCCTTTTTCCTTACCATCCTACACTACAAACCTTAAATTTTCCTTGGGAACTCCAGTGGAAGTTGCAATTGTAGATTTTATCTTCCCTCTTTAAGATTAAAATCAGGGAGCAATTTATGTGCTTCAAAGACTTGAAGATTAAACATTCTTATGGTTTCATGAATAAGTCTCATTTCATTCATCTGGGGTTGGCTTTATATTCCCCATCACTTTTACATTCTAAGAGGGGATACAGCTTCTGCTAATGTGAGCTTTTGCAGGTTCTTTCTGTAACATCTGTCTGGCATTTTTCAAGTCTTCCATTCTAAATCCTATTTTAGGGCTTCTTTTCTGCTTTATCCTTTACACTGTCCAAGCCTCAAGTACGTGGCATCTCTCTCTCTCTCTCTCTGTGACAAATGATATAATCTCATCGAAAAGTGCCAGTATGCACAGTTGGTTTGCTTGTTTCTTGCTTTGAAAAAACAATATACTTTCTGCTTCAACCATGTGATCCTAATTATCAATTAATTTACTTGTTGTTATACTTTGTCTATATGTTACCAGAATAATAACCATCTAGCCTTTTCCCAACTAATTAGGGTCTGCTTTATTTATCCTCATCCACCAAGTATTCCTATTTGGGATTACCTCTGACACTATTCCAAGTTTTTCCATATCCTTCCTTACTACAACTTACTTCCCTGTTACTTAGGTCTTCCTCTTCTTTTCTTACCACCTTCAATACAAGCCAAAGTACCTCTCTTTATTCAAGCCTCATTAAATCTTCATTGTACGTGTCCATACCATATCAAACGAACACATGAGTGTGAATTTGAAGAAGCATTTATTTCATCTATGTGGACACCCATGCTTCAGGGTTGTCGATCAAATATTCCTATTTACTTTTCTCTTTTACTAATCAATGATAAGCAAAATCAACATAATACCGACAAATAGTGATGTTTTTGCTGTGCTATCTGAATGTTTATTTTCTAGGACTTCTTGCGCGGCAAAGAAGAGGTGAACTCAAGCGATTGAATGATCAGCTTCGCCAGATTAATGCAGCACTAAGAAGACAAGCAAAGATAGAATCCTATGCTCCTAACTTGAGCTATGCACCAGTTGGTAGTAGGATGGCAGAATCAGAAGTCATTGTTGATCCTAGGAAGGAGCAGTTAATCACAAATCTGAGAACTGGGAAAAACCATCTGAGAAATCAAGATCCAGAAAAGGCGTTTGCAGAGTTTAAGGCTGCTCTTGAACTTGCACAAGGTTTGGGAGATTATGTTGAGGAGAAGAAGGCAGCTCGAGGGTTAGGTTGGTTTCCTTTGATATATGAGTGACTTATTTTTTAAAAAATTTTAATAATTCAAAATTAGAAAACAACTCTTATTTAAAACTTTCTCAGTTATTTCAGAAGTACCATGTTCTTTTTTATTTTTTGAAATTAAATATAGTTTCCTCATCCTTCAAAATATCATTGACCTTTGAGAAAACTAGTTATTTATTACATAAATGCTTGTTTGTACTATGGACATCCACTTTTGTCTTTAGAACTTACCTTGGTTGATGCCAACCCCAGAGAAAATAAGGATTGTTTCTGATGGTTTACTTGTGGCAAGTGTTGGTTAGACAACCATTAGACAAATTATGAATCTTGGGATCCAGCTGGTGAAGGTCTCCTTTAGACTGGCAGCCATTTCTTCGAGTTAGAATAATGACTGGTTTTAACATAACATATAAGTCTCACAAACTGTATGCCCCAAAACTTGTTGATTGTACCCTATTGTTAGCCAACTGCCCATCTCTTAGTCATTCATGAAACATCTCTTAGTCACTGATCACATAACATTAATGACACCCTTGGCGGACAGTCAGAGAAGCATAAGGCTGGGTTGTTGCTAATAAACATTCATATCTGATGTGCCCAAGTAAACTGGAACTACTATGCTTGAACCACATAAAACAATACTCATATAGCGTTGTGCAATCTGTTTAGTAGGGTTTATCCGGGAAGTAACTGTTTTCATAACAGGAGAAGGTTATGAAGCTTGAAGAGACGGCATAGTAATAGTCTAGAATGCAGATTCCAGAATGCATTAAATTGTGAAAACATTTAAACATGGATATGTGAGGAGCAAGGTGTTGCTTAACATGTGCGATCGCTATTGGAGGTGATCACATCATTGCAAGATTGTTGAGGAACAAATTTAGACCAGAGTCCCATTTCAGTGTCAAGTTGCTGGAAAGTTGTTATTGTCTGTAAATAAATTTGCAGGGTGCACTTTCTTAACAAGCAGGGTGGGCAAGCCACCTCCAAAATGGTACTCCTTGCAGTTTGGTCCACTGCAGTGCAGTGACATGCAGTGCAATGATAGCCACTTGATAAGTTTATTGGCTTCACCCAGTCAGGAGTTTAGTCGCCATACTAAACGATCTATGACTACTGCCACCTAACTGTAAGCATGTTCCACTGGAGATGGTCTGATACGTTACTTTGATCTCATGACCAATTTTTATTCTTTCAGGGGCATCTCTACAGAGACAGGGGAAGTACAGGGAAGCCATAAAGTACCATTCCTTGGTTTTGGACATATCCAAGAGAGTAGGAGAGGATTCTGGCATCACGGAAGCTTACGGAGCAATAGCAGATTGCTACACGGAGCTTGGAGAACTTGAGCGAGCAGGAAAGTTCTATGACGAGTACATTGCAAGATTAGAAAATGACTAACAATGCTTAATCTATCTTCTTTTTCTTCTTTTTATTTAATTGTAAAACCATTAGTTGAGATCCACTTAAGATTTGAGATGGTTGCCTGTATATGCGGAAATTTTCTTGTATTCAATGCTGAATACTTCACTATCTTCAATTTTTGTGCATTGAGCCAACATTATGTACTGGTCATGATGACAGTAGTTACGTGTCTCACTCAAAATTTTTCGAGGAGTATATCATTTATGCACCTGATAGCAGCAGCAAACGCTTTCCTCAGTCCTGCCACAATTGCATAATCTTCATGTGGCTGGTGTTAGTTTTATTCTTGTCAGATTTCTTCCGCAGGAATCCTTCACAAATAGCCTTCTTCACAAGGGGCTTTGTTCCATTTCTATTTCAACTTTTGAAGGTAACGATGACACTAGATCAGATATGGACACAAGAGCTGCATTTTGTACACCATACTTTACTATGATTTCAATTTACAACATTATGGGATAAGGCTGCATCGACGATACTTCGGGTAGGCATCCCTCTTCCCTAGAGCAGCTTTGGTCACTAGAAAGCAGAAGTCAGTCGAAAAGTTTTTGATGAGCGTAGCAACAAAATTTCTTCGGTTTTTTCAAAAATTTCACAATACTGGCAATACATCTGAGGCTTTACATAGTTAATTGAAACACAGGAGTATAAAACAAATGTCCATCATCTTACACTAAGATATCCTTCATTATGAAATAAACTTTTTTAGCATCCGAAAAGTTATTATATAATGAACAAGCTAGTTTAACATATTTACCATATCAACATGATGTTATGGATGGTAATATGTGAATTTGCATAGACAATTGAACAATTGGTTCTGTATTTGACACATGCGAGCATGCGACTAAAGAAGATATCCTGTAAATTTTGTTCAAAAATTCCTAGCAAGAAATCTGGAAAGAAAAACCCCCAAGGTTTACCTTTACTGCAAAACACATGAAAAACAGTAGTTTATATCATCATGATTTGCCCCCCATGAGTTTTCCTTCATACTCTGATGATAAACGCCTGTTTTACAGCTGCTATTCTTGGGTCTGTAAAGGCCGTTAGCATAAAACCAATATAACCCACAAGCCACAGGCCTATTGATGCGAGTACAGTGATACAGGCCACTGAATTATGTCAAAACGATATAGCCCAATGACTAGGAATTAAAGCCCATTGACTTAGATCAGTAAGGTCCGGTCAGCGGCTTCCATGAAGATAACCCTCTGCCAATCACCACCAACAGATGCATGGTTACAATTTACAGTACATGGACCACATCCACCATAACATTTCAAATTGTTAGATGAGAACTGTGCCAAATTACTTATCTCATTGCATTAGCTTTGCGCTAAATAGCCTCAAGGTCACAACAGAAAATCAATGTCAAAGAATGACAAATCCTTAAAGCAATGTGTTTAAGAAACAAATATCCAATGACAAGAAAATTTCTCGACTAATTTGAATCATAGTACATTTGACAGAAGTTCCTACAAGTAATAATGCCGGAGGCTTCTCAATGCCATGAGCGTAGAAAAACATAATCTTACAACATTATATTTTTCCCCATCTAAATAAAATTAATTTAAGACAGCTGCCAGGATGCATTCCTCCCTCTTAGTGCAAGAAAAATGAAGCACGCCAATAACTGATTTGTTAGAATCTGAAGCTGGGGTCGACGTCCATTGCCCAAGTAAATTTCGCAAGTAGTGACTTGTTAAATATCTAACAGGAAAAACAGAGAACTAGCAAAAACCATCAGAAAATGTTTAATGGGATTTGTTGCTGCAAAAAGGATTAGAAGAAACGGGGAAAGGATAAACGATATACTTATTTTGGACATATAATAAGGAGGAAAATCTTATTAACTTTAAAAAAAGGTGAACAAAATAATCACAAGAAATTGAACAAAATTAAAAGTAGCACGCATTGAAACAGTGAAGAACGAGCTTCGCAATGACATTAAAGAGATCAGTTATAAGTCAGTCTAGGAGGAGAGTCTGACCTTCTCAATCGGAACTTCATGGCGCTTACACCATGCAACCGTAATCCTAGGATCAAGGTAGTTGATCTTTGATGTACCCAAAGCTACTGTCTTCAAATCTTCTTTTATCTTTTTGTCCAATTCCATTTTCTCTATCTTTGAATCAATCTGAGCAATCTTCTTCTCTAGCCTGCAAGTTGATTTACGTAAGATGGCATGGTAATCTTTTGAAATTTCAAAAGCTTAAGATTCATCGTGAGATCATTACGCTTCGGAGGACAAGTTCCTCTTGGTCTTCCCTTCTCTATCTTTTAGTGGGGGCTTCCCTTTTCTTGCCCTACTCAAATCCACCTTCAGCTCCTCCCTTTGGGTCTGCAAGCATCAAATCATGAAGCACAAAGAATATTTTAGAAAAAAAATACAGAAGATAAAAAAGAAAGAGGATTGTGCATAAAACAGCATATTACCTTTAAGTCCATTATCTTTTCATTCAATCTTGACATCTGGGCATCATGAGACTTGGAGACACTGCGTTGATGATTACATATGATTGCTACCTGTTTTGCAGAGGTATATATCCATCACAGACAATTCATGTTAAAAATCATCACTGGATGGACAAAGTACGATCATCACCTCTTTGTTTGCATGCTGATAAACAGCAATTTTTTCTGGAAGAGTACCCTCCTTGGTTTCCTTGTTCAACTGTCACCAAATGCCAAGATCAAATCAGACAAACAAAATTATTTGTCATTGTGATAAATGGGTAATGATAATGAATTTGGGAGGGAAAAAATCATACGTATAAATGAAAAACATAATTTGACCTAAAATGCATACAACCCTCACCATGTAAACACTAGGATATAGCTTAACCTTCAATCTGATAAAATTTAACCTTATCCATACTTCGATTTTTTTAAATAAAGATGAAAGCTTGTATATCAATAAATAAAGATGAAAGCTTCGTAATACAGATATATAAAGATTGAGATTTGGTTACTTGCAATGTTCTATTCAGGAAAAACTAACTTCTGCAAAGCATACTTTCTTGATTCACCTATATGCTCAAAATAGTTTCCTTTGAAAGCATTCTGAAGACAGCAGAGTTTATACAAGTGATGGCTCCTAAGGCTCATCGAGCAAAAAGTTAAAAAGCATAAAACAAAATATTCATATATGGGTAGAAAATCAGTGATGCTAATACTCACAATGTCATCCAAAGTAATGGAAGCATTGTATGTACGAAAAACTTTCGCAGTAAGACCAGGCATGAGTTCCTTCAGATGAGCATTAAGCTTACTTGTATCCAGCAAGTCAAAGAGATCATCTCCATCACTTTTTCTTGCTAATGAATTACAAGCAAAAATTAGCAACTGAACATATGGGATACAAATAAAAGGACAAAAATTAAACATATAATGCAGTCACCAGTCCGGAATTCTCCAATTGCTTTATAGACAGGTAGCTCAACCTCAACAGTATTGAAATATCTGATAGAATCTTTACCAAGGAAGTCGAACTGGATTAGAGGGGGGGAAAAAAGCAATGTCAAATATCCAAGCAGAGAATGAATGAGCCAGAGCTAAAAACATGTTGAAAAAACCATCTACCTGCAATTTATTTGGAGGGATCAAAACAACATTCTCCACTTTCAAAGTGCAGCAACCAACAGTATCAGCCTCATCATCATCCTGCATAAGTAGTAGTCAGTGACAGTTACACAGGAAACTAGTTAGCAAATGACACAACTGCACTAGATTGCTTCTGCTGGATGATAAACGTGACACCAAGCACACCAGCAATTGTCAGGACACAGGTAGGAGTTATGAATATCAAGGAAAATCTATGAAAACATAACTGAAAAGCTGTCTTAGGAACTCCAGAAAAACTGTGAAGCACACAATTGACTTTCTAAATAACCTAAAAAGATAAGTAGGTACCGTATATGGATGCTGGTGGTCCATAGGAAACAACAGGCTACCATATAACTGACAAGTTGACTCGGGAAATCCAGAAGAACTGTGAAACGCACAATTTATTTTCTAAAATACAAACATAAAAAGATGAATAGGTACTCTATATGGATGGTGATGGTCCATGGGAAACAGATTTCAGCAGTCTAGCAGCAGTGGCCAGGACTGCCAGATTATGTGTACATATAAGCAAAGCAGGAAGGACTAGCACAACATCTAGTGCATGACAATAGAACCAAAAACAGAAAGGGTAGGAAAAATAACTGAAAGCTTGAACAGTTAAGAGTTCTGTGCAATTGCAGTGTTGTAATCAATGATAAATAGGCTAAATCTCTAAACATTTTCATACGTTTCACAAAACAACTTGTTAGACTGAAGCTTTAGCAGACATAATGGCCAGAAGACATCACAAACAATACCCAGTAACCTGAAACTTCGTATATTATATATAGATGCAAGAATGGGTGTCCTAAAAGAACTAAGCTTATTTAAAATTCTACAGTCCAATTCTTGTGAATATGAAATAGGGTTTTCTTTCAAACAACTAAAATACACTATAAATATTTAACTTTATTGTGTAAATATTATTATTGAATTGTGATTTATTAGAGTTCACTGGATAAAATTGTGATGCAATCACCTAGGCACAAACATCTCAGACCACACATACATATACTGAGCATGATATTTCATAGAAAATTTAAACTGTAAAATGGTGACAGGACATAGATAAATCATAAACATGTATTTGAGTAAGGAAGGCAACCAAGCAAGCAAATTTTATTACAGTTAAAAGTTCAACTAAAGGTGTCATATCACATGGGAAAGAAATGCTCATCCATATACAGATACAAAATTTTGTTAACAAATGAAAACATAGACATCTACAAGGGGAAGTACATATCGCTAATGTTTCACATATGGGACAATTGTTGTCAGCTGGATATTAACATGGAGAAAAATATGATATGAGTGGTATGATATTAACATTGTTGTTAACTGGAGGAGATGAGGGCTTTCGAGCCCCCCCTCTCTCTCTCCCCTTTTCTTGGCCTCTCTCTTGGCCCCCTCCTTCCTCCCCCCCCCCCCACCCCCCTCCACCAACTTTAACTGTGTCGGTATGGACTGGAACAGAATGGCACAATACCATACTGTACAATCGGGTAACCAGCATGGGTCTCAGTACTGGCACAGCCAACCTTGGGTGGAAGTGACCAGAAAATCATATGGAAAAGTTGAGCAAATAAGAGTATAAATAGCTTTTCCCAAGTATTGCAACTGCTAGAAAAGAAAACCAAATATCTGATGGAGCAGAGATGAACAAAATCAGATCATATGTCGTCACCTTTTCATTGCCTGCCCTAAGCGCTAACTTATCAATAAGGTAAGTGGCCACTGCTATTTGCCGCTTTGTAGCATCTTTACTAGTAAAATCCCTTGTATAATTTGCACGAATATTATGAATGTAATCCTGCACAAAAAGTTACACATGATGAGCAACACAAGTACCAAAGAACATCAATGCAGGAAGATTACTGAAAAACACTAAAACAAAAATAAATACATGGCCCGCAAAACCCTCCCACCCAACCACCACAAATCACCAAAACCTGGCTGTAATGCATGTTGATTCAAAAGCACTGACAAGAGCATACAATTTAATAGCATACCTTTAACAGTCTGGCTTTCTCATATTTTTCTTTGTCACTTTGTCCCTTCAATGTGCTGCTTGCTGCCAAAAATACATATTTAAACTCTTTCGGATTTATTGGATCATTCCAAAATGCTAGCCATGTAACAGTATTCTCATGTTTTACTTCTTTCCACCTGCAAAAGTACTTCAAACGGTTAAACATCGCCAAGGCCACTATTTGCTAATTCATAGCTATTTCACACAAGCTTTAACTAGAAGCTATTTCCAGTCTCATGCCATCTGATTATCCATTTTTTTAGTTGTATGTCACCTTTCACCAGGTATTGGACATTCCGGAATCGGTGCACCTTTACCGATATTAATTGTAATATCACTTGGCCGAATGCGTTTTTTCAGCTTTCCCATCTGGCATCATGATTAATGCACATCATTTATTAAAGATAGGTGCAAGAAATTAAAATGATGATGACTTAACCTGTTCTTAATAGTAAAAATAAGAAGAAAACAGAAAACAAAGTAATTGCCAGTTCTAGTTAGACAACACTTGTTTGAGCTCAACATGTTCGAACTCCTAACTACTCTTTCAATGAATTATGTCAGAATAGAACCTTCGGATGCTCTCCACGGCCTCGGAACAATCCTGGCGGTTCAACTCTGAAATTCCCCACCTGAATAGAAGTCATGGTCAAGTTCACAGCATAAGACTAGGAACTGAAGAAAGAAAATTGATGCCACAGAACTTCAACATTTGTATCAACCACAAATGGCACATAATATTAGATCAGGCCATCACTAAAAATGCATAATCAAGCATCACTACTTTGAAATAACATAGGCCCTATCTTACAAATGAAATAAACAAATAACATAAATATCATAACTTCTGAATCATTTAGAGCCAAAATCAAGAAATACAAAGGAAACCTAAATGCCACCAGATTTGTGGATATAGCAAGAAGAACCAGAGTCACTGACCTCCCGCCCTCTCTAGGAGGAAAGTTACTTCAGATGTTGATCCAGAGGACATATGTCATCTTGCATCTTGTATGAGTTAAAGCATTAAAAAATGACAAATAGAAGCCAATAATATCAGCAGAAAAAGTAGATTCTTGTATATGTTTGCTTTATACACCAAAGATCAGGAAAAACCATGATTATATGCCCTGCCAGCACATGTGCAAGCATATTTTGGTCTAAATGCCTGGCTCTTGTAACTTGAAATGATAAGGTGTCTAAGTTTGTTAAGTAGCGAAGGGATATACAAGAAAAATGGGAACCTGCCATGAAAAAATTATGTCGAGAAGCCAAAAGTTACCGGATATCTTCAAAACAAATGCATAATTTAACATTATCAGATTGTTCAACACAATGGTATGCAATCAACAGTTAGCATACTAACAAACAACCTACCTTTCCACTCCCCTGTCCGCCCCCCAACCCCGCCCAAAAAAAAATAATAAAAGAAAGAAAAGGTCAAAAGCTTGATACTTATGAAAATGGTTTTGGGTCAAATTGAAGAATAGATTATTTAGGAGTAACTTAAGCTATCGATGTACAAACACCAAAACAATAATGATAAGAATTTGTTTGTTAGACCCAAGTCAGAAGTTACCTTCTCTTTTACACCATCAACAATAGCCCACATGTATTTCTCCTCTTGCTTCAATTTTTCTTCCTTTAAGGCCTTCTTCTCCTATACAAGAAACAAAGCTTCAGTCAGGTACAGACACTGAGTAATTACATTTTGGATATTTATTGCTTTGGAATGCAGGATTTGAGCAAAATTTCTCAGATTTTGAGAGTTTATCAGTCATGTTCGATTACATCTAGGATTTATGGATAAACAACTCAATACACTACATGAAGTATCAAGTGATAAGTCATTTCTATGAGAGTATTACTGCTAAATAAAGCAAACAAATGTTCCTCATAGCCCTGATCAATCATGTCTGAAATTCATAAATGATGGTAAATTGCATCAATGAAGAAGGTAAGAAAACAGGCACTATTATTACTGTGATATCAAAAAATTTCTTGATCAGATTAGTTAAATTTAGAAGGGATCATGCTTCAGCAAAAGCAATATGAACGGATCTCTGTTGCACTGAGTTGCCCAGATGAAATCACAGATAGGATCTATATATTCAATAGACTGGATTCACTTTTCATGGAAGACTTGTGGACATTACCCCTCTTGCAGTTAGTTGACATGACTGAATTGCAACCCCCATATCTTTAACAAAAAATAAGATTGCGTTGCTACGCTTATAAACTTGAATACAAAAGCATGCGGATTACTCATGCAGTATATGCAAAGAAAATCTTTTGCATGTGTATAAGTGTAACTAATTTTTACATGCATTAGATTATTTTAAGTCTAATTTGGCAAAATATCCATTATCGAAGTGCATCAGCATATCAAATTTTTAAGCTGCTCAGACTTCATGGTAGATGGTAGCAGGACCTACCTCAGCACTCATCTGTTTTTTCTTCTCCTTCTCCCTGAGATGCCATTCATAGATTGGAGTAAAATCACAGAGATCAAATTTTTTAATGACATGACTTTTACCCAGTATTTGTTTCCAGTCATTCCAAAAGTTCTCAATGAATTTTGGCTTGGTTGCATAATCTGTGTCCTTCATTACTGCAAACATCGTTGCAACCTGCAATCTGAGAGTTTCAGAACAAAACAAAATAATAATTCTAATCTTAACTGAACATAGCTCATCAAATTTTGACAGGTAGTTGCTAAAGGATTGCTATTCTTCCAAATGTAACAAGAACAGTGAATCCAGAGCAACTGCAACATGCAACAAGGAATGAAAGAAAATATAAGATTAAGGATGTATGATGAAGCAAGGCAATATAAACATAGATAAAATCCCACCTCCTCTTGTTCAGGAGTCAAATCAACTGGCTGCCCATTGTAGAGCATTTTGACTCCATGAGGCTGGTAAGCTGGAGGGAAAATAACACCGTTGTGCTCCAAGGTAGTCCATTTCTGACCCCCACCAGATCCAGGTGGCACCTTCAGGGACTTTGAGAATTTCGAATCCTTCATTGCTTTCTTCATTTTCTTGCCATCCTTCTTGAATGATGAAGAAGTGATCTTCTTCATCACTTTATTGGTGGATGATTTGTTGTCTGAGGATCCTGATTTTTTTATTCTTTGTGCAATTGGTATATGGTCATAATCATCTGTATTTGTTTCTTTCTTTACAACTTCTTGCTTAATTTTTATAGGGCGAGAGGAATCTGAGACCTTTGCCTTTTTAATTGAAGAATATATAAATTTATTGGTATCACCAAGAGGACGCTTGTTTGCACCTTTTGGACTCAATTCATTACTTGTTTCCTTCTTGATGGAACCATTAGGCTTAAATTTAGAAGCCAAAGGCTTCCCAACAGAGTCAGAAAGTTTTGTAGATGCACCTCCAGTGGATTTGGTTTGAAACCTAGAGAGCAATGGCTTATCATCTTCCGAATCATCAGAATCTTCCTTAGCAATTTCTTTGAGCTTTTGTGATGATAGTGAGGTAGGCCTGGGGGACTCGAGCGCTCGCTTGGCCTGCGAGAAGCTGTTTTTCTCAGCTACCACTGATGAAGAAAATTTGGAGCTTAATGTCTTATCATCATCAGAATCATCAGAATCCTCAATTTTACCACATGGCTTATCCAGATTCATCTTCCCCTTACAGCTGGTTGCCAATTTATGTTCTGAAGAATGATTAGCCACTTTCTCCATATGCACAGAATTGTTCTTCTGAACCGCCATAGAAACTGCATTAAGTCTGTGACTTAATGGTTTGTCATCATCTGAATCATCTGAGTTTTCAGCATCAGCACCGAAATTATCTAAATGTGTTGTTTCATTATTATTACTTGTCAGTTTCTGTTCTGCAAAATGTTTTGACTGATCAGGAAATGATGTCCTAGAATTAGAGCCCGCAATTATAGACTTAGATTTCTCGCTTGGTGCCTTCACAGTACAAGTCATCTTATTCTTTTGAAAATTGGAATTCCCATAATTAGGAGTACCTTCATCAGATGCAAGCTTTCCCAAAGAGTTAATGCGCTTTTGAGATGCTGGTTTCTTAGAACCAGAATTTAACTGACTTTGCCTGGAAGCAGAGTTTGGCCTTTTAAAAATTGTAGGCCCATCATCATCATCATCACCATCATCATAAGGAACTTGTTTGATGGAACCAGGAACAGCCATTATCCCTCTTTATCTTCTGGAAATGTGTCTTAGGTTCCACCTGCAAATTTCAATAAATTAGCCAAAGGACTGAACATAAAAATATTAGATATTAACATTATGTAACATAAAAAAGAATAAACAGTAACAGCCCAAAACTGCCCTGACAGATACAAGTTAGTACTAAATATTTGAATTTTGTATCCTGGCATGGAATCAAGACCATGATTGTTTCAAGGGCACAAATTTGGGATTTAATAGACAAGTCAACATACTATTCCTTATTCCAACTGCATGTGCCCAATTACTTCAGACACAGTTTTAGTAAACCAAAATTCTAGATACTCCATATTTAATTCAAGATTACTAATTTTTTTGAAAAGTAATGTGCTGTCAAAAGAAAAGGAAATAATCAGGACAATGATTGTTTCAAGAAGTAGAAGCATTTATAATTTTAACTGATAAGTATCCCCTAGTCAGACTGCGTGTGGCCAACTATTTAAGACCCAAATTCAATTAACCTCAATTTTAAATACTTGGGATTTAGTTCAATGATTATTATCACTTTGAAAAGGTAATGAACTGTCAAAAATAAAACCAAAAAAGAAGAAGAAGAAGAAGCTGCTTATTCTTGAGTTAAATTAATATTCAGTAAAATGGAGGGTTCAACCAACAAGTCATGTCTTATTTCTTAATATCAAATCATGCATCCAACAACCTAAGATATGGGTTAGAAATATAAACAAAAAGAGGGCAGCCTAGTGCATGAGGCCCCCACCACTGCAATTACAATGGAACAACCTTACCATTGTGCCAAGTCTCACCCTCAGGTTTAGAAACACAAAAATAGATCTTATATGCTTAGTAATTAAATTGATCACTTATGCTTTTTTGAAGAAAGAAAATAAGAGTGATATGTGGATGATGATCCCCACTTCTCAAAAATAATGCTTTTTAATGAGTCAAATATCAGACATTGGAATTCCAGCAGTAAACTTCTTAGTTGACGTAATACTAGTTTAACTCACCTTACTCATATGCAATTTTGAGTTCTCAAGGTGAATCATAGAGACAAAACTACATAATCCACGGGCAAAACCAAAATCCACAAGAAATAGTTGAGTCCACTTCAAGTCAATGTCATTAGTTTTTTATTTATCATGTTAAAAAGTTTGATTGAAGGATGAGACTCCAAGCAGATGCAAAGCCACCAGAGCAAATACTCAATGAAACATTATTAATTGTAAAACTAGTTACTTGGAAAGGCAGCCTAACCAAGGCTCCCAAAGTCAACCTAGAACACTAATGATAACATGATGTAAATCACTTCTTACATGCTACATACTCAAACTAGGATCATACATAACATCCATGTTGGAACAAGTTTTAAAGATCAGCATCATCTTCAAATCAAATATTTACATGCACTAAAAGAGCATCCATCTAGCTATGGCTTCCAAATCATATATCTTTAAAACTTCCTGAACATTTTAAAGGACAAGTATTCCGGACTAGTATACGATTATTTGTGTTTTGCAGGAACCTCCTTAGCAATAACCCCTTAGTTTAGGTCTTTATGATGTATATAGGCCCAGAGTATAAAGAAAAAGGTTAATTCAAAGAATAGCACCAAAGCCTACTGCCAACATAATAATAGCCATCCCCTTCCCACGATCACAGTGAACTATCCACAGGCAATAGAAAGCAATAAGTGATGCTTGAACGACCACTTGTCTTTATACAACTTGAGAAAGTCCACGGGCTATTCCATCATATGCACAGTCAAGATGAAGTCATTTTTATGAAATAACCTTGAACAGAACCACAGAACTTAAGGTAGATAAACTACATGGAAAGTGTTCTGCAACAGGATCACTTTATAATAAAGCATAATCACTCAACAATTTGTTCATCAAGCACATAACAAGAAGTTTTCTTTTTAATCAATTTCTTCCTCTGACATTCTCTAGTCCACTGTAAAGCTTTCTTCAGTGATGACCACTTCATCCAAGTTCAAGTGCAATACATAATTAGGTTATCGGAAGTCTAAACATATCCTCTTATCTCCCAATATCTGATTGCAACAGCATTACCACTAATGTTAAGGGATTATGCAACTTTCTCACAAAAAAGGGACAAAATGGATTGGGGCATGCTTAATGAAAAACATGCCTAACTGGGTGCCCAATCATCAATCAGCACGACCAACTGCATGCAGAAGAAAACATGTTTCCACCACCTCGATCTACTGGATGCTAGTCCTGCTTTGCTATCAAAAAGGGGGAGCAAAAAGAAAAGAAAAAAAATCTGTCAAGTCTCAAAAAGATAGCATAAGACGTGAAAGAACTATAATAGAAACTAGCCTAAAGATCTTACAGAAAGCACAGTCATCAATCATGAAGACAATAAACACACAGAGCTCTTTCAAGTTATCTCATCTTATAGCTACATATAATCCCAATAATCTTAACTACCTGTCGGTCTCAATCAGCACTCCCACCATAAAATCCCAATCGCTGATTTTCCAAAATTCCATGATACCCTAAAAACAACCCCAAACAAGGAGATGGTCGACGCAGCTGTCATGCATTGGTTTACCAAACAAATAAACAATTTAAAATCCATTATCGCAACCCCACTCACTCAGTCCATACCCAAAGATCAGTCCAGTATCAATAGATTTCATCATCCCACGTAGATACGGATGGAACAAACACAGGAAACCATCTACGTCAAAAACTATAGAAATCTTCATCCCGAGGCAATAAAATAACAATACACATCAGAACAACAGCAACAAATTATGAAAACCCTCACAGAGATCCAATCTTAACAAAGAACAATCACATAAAGGCCGAGAAAGATCCCAAAGACTAGATTTTTGGAAGACAAAACCTGATTTCTCTTACTCCGCGAACCCCCGAACAGCTCAGATTGATGGAAGTAGAAGGAGGATGGCGAACCAATAGACTGGTTGTTATGAAGATTCAAGCTTCGGGATGAGAATCAGGTTCTCGGAGGCCGAATTAGGGTTTCCGGACCTAGGTTTGCTTCTCTCCTCTCCTGCTGCTGGCTGCCTTCTCTCCCCCTCTTTTCCTCTCCAAACCCAATTTAATTTGCATAAAACCCCTTTTATTATGCTGAATTATATAACTCGGCTTTTTCTTGTTGGACTAAAATACCCTTCTAATATTTTCTTTTTCTTTTTCAAAATATCTAATAAATAATGATATCCATAAAAAATATACAATGGCACCCCACACCTTTCCACTCTGTTCCCCAATTTGATATGGTGTAAAATAAATGACTAAACAATTTATGCTCATTACATTGATCATTGGCTATCGTATATAATAGACAATAGAGTTATGAATAAGGATGCGGGAAATAGTAATTTTTTTATAGCATTATTTGATGAATATAATTAAATTTAATGAATAAAGTTATTTATTATTTATAGCATCAAAAATATTAAAAGATTTTACTCCATTTTTTATTCTATTATTAATGAATGTGATATACGATGAATGACCAAGACTTATGTATCACTAAATCATCCATCTATATTATACTATCTTTTAACTAACAACTATCACGCATCCAATAAAAATTAAGTTGCTAATAATGCAGCAATAGGTAGTATGATGATCGCATATAGTTCATATATATAGTTAGATATACTCATCTTCACTATATATCAATTACATTAACAATAGATTATTTAATATTTATATTTAAGAAAAATATTTCTTATATTTTTATTGATCCAAACGTGCTAGAATTATGAGCCGTTCATAGGAATGGCAACGAATGGGATATGGATCTGATCAGTCAATATCCATATCCGTTCTATAATTAAAAATCCAATATTCATATCTATCTCAAATCGGATATGATCGGATCAAATAGATATATGGATCGAATCGAGTCAGATATGTAAGAGGAATCAAATCAGATCAGGTAAAAAACTTATTATATAATTATTATAAAATAATTATAATTTGAAAAAAATTGAAATTAAAGTTATATTGGATTGAATTTGATGTGAAATATATCATTATTCATACTCGATCAGAATCCACATTGAGTATATTTTTTAGAACTCATATGCATCTTTATTTCTAATTATGTCAGGTAAAATGTCTCTTTTGGGTTAGTTCAGAGTGGATACTTAGAGGGTCGACGAAAATTGCCATTGCTAATTCTTTAAAGAATCAAAAATTATTTCAAATATAATTTTTAAGATAACTCATGAATAAAAAATATTTATATTATTTTTTTATGATCCTAGTGTTATTATTATCAATTTTTATTATGTTATTTATATTTGTTATTACTTAAATTAACCATTATATAAAAGATATCAATACTTTTTCCAATGATTAATCAAGTAGTTTCTTTCCAAACTTTTGATTTATAATTCTTATAATTTCCAATATTTGTTCATTGCCCCACAAATCCCATCTCAGTTGTGTTTGAGAAAAGAGGCATACCAGAGGATAGGGATGGTAATTTGAACGAGGGTAGGATGTTTTGGCTGACGTAAAATTTTCTAAATGACAAAAATAACCTCGATTTGCAAGGTTTTGATCGGAAACGTCCCTATTATTCTTCGTCTTTACGGCGACGTCCTTGTCCATTTGTTAGGGAAAACTCGGGGGTTGGTATGCGGTAACCGCCCGTAAATTTACCCCCTTTCTTTGGTCCGCGCATCTAAGGGACCAGTGGAAGGGCATCTACGGTGGATAAATAAATTTAATTTTTTTCCTAGACTTGGATAGATGCGGTCTATTTATAGCCATCCATATTGGATATTAAGATTGACTGTATTATGACGTGGATGGGTCATGGTCGGTTACATGAACCATCCTTTTTCCCTGTTTCCGGCTTGGTTGCCTTTGAACACTGCTCTTGGAGTATAATCTTCCTCAGACAAACCTAGATGCAACTACTCTGTTTTGAACAGCGCGGCAGCTACTTTAACTCCTTTGTTCTTGTTGCGGCCAATCGCCTCGTCGTCCGATCGTCAGGAAGCGTGCACCTGCAAAAGGAAGTCCGCACTGACCGGAGGCGGCTCCGGCGGGGACCCTCCGACGGTCAAGTCAGAGAGGTGACTGGGCAACAGTGAAATGCAGACAGAGAGCTCTGAGAGGGAGAGAGAGAGAGAGAGAGAGGAGCGAGCCTGCGTATGTGGGAGAGACGGGCGGATCGACCCCTTGCACTGTTGCCTTCCCCGGTATATATAGTGGAGCGCGGTATGGCGCCATCATTAATGGCGCGGACAAGTGAGGAACTGTCAACTCACTGTAGGCTGTCAGAGCCGCCGTGAAAACGTCATGTCGCCGTGTAGCCGTCTAATCACCAGGGTTGACCCGGCTCTCGGCGGGACAATGCCCCTAGGTAACTGTGCCGCATGTCCGTGTCAGAGCTGACAACGTCTGGCGGCCGTACGGCGGTTGGTGGAGTCGGCCGACCCAAGGTCGGTGGCCAGCAGAGTGGCGTCGGACTCCTCCGTCGGTCGGCGAGCTTCAAGTGGGTCGGCTACCGGACCTCTGGGTTTAGTCGGTCGGGAATGGACCGTGGAATGGCCGCAGTTAGCCGCTGATGGCGTCCGTTGGCCTGTCGCCCGACTTACGATCGGCCAGTCAGAGTCGTTCGTCGGGCCGTCGGTTAGTCGGTCGGGCCGCCAGCCGGTCGGGCCCTCCGATAGTCGGTCGGTCGGTCGGTGGTCGGGCCGCCAGCCGGTCGGTGGTCGGGCCGCCAGCCGGTCGGGCCCTCCGATAGTCGGTCGGTCGGTCGGTCGGTATCCCCCAACAGTTCTCCTGTTCTTGTCCAAGACCATGCCCTCTTATCATAATGGAAATGAATGAATCTCATTTTGATTCCAATAGAATGGAAATGACTCGATCTCCTCAAACTCATTCGGTATTTTTTTTTCATATTCAAACTTCATTGTAATTTTGATTTTGATAATGAATGAAGCACGTTGGGGGATATGGCTACGCTGATTCCTAGTTCAATCCGTTATGATTTTATCTCGATAACGAACCAGATATTCCCCTTCTTTCCTTGCTCACTAATTACCATCTTAAGCTACTAAGCCACTATTCATCTTTGTAGCATTCTTCATCTAATATCTTTGCCTTGTAATCATTTGTCACCAATCCTACATTGTTTTACACAAAAAGAAAAAAAAGTGTTGCGGCCAATCACCTCGTCGCCCGATCGCCGGAGAGCGCGCACCTGTAAAAACGAGAAGTCCGCACTGACCGGAGGCGGCTCCGACGGGGACCCTCCGACGGTCAAGTCAGAGAGGTGACTGGGCAACAGTGAAATGAAGACAGAGAGCTCGATCGAGAGAGAGAGAGAGGGAGAGAGGAGCAAGCCTGTGGTTTCGAAGTCGAGAAGTGGGGGAGCGGATCCCTTGCACTGTTGCCTTCCCCGATTTATATAGTGGAGCACGGTATGGCGCCGTCATTAATGGCGCAGACAAGTGAGGAATTGTCAACTCACTGTAGACTGTCAGAGTCGCTGTAAATGTGTCATGTCGCCGTGGGGCTGTCAAATCACTAGGGTTGACAATGCCCTCGGCGGGACAATGTCCCTAGATGGCCGTGCCGCATGCGGCTGTCAGGACTGACAAGCTCTGGCGGCTGTACGGCGATCGGAGGAGTCGACCGACCCTAGATCGGTGGCCAGCTGAGTGGCGTCGGGGCCCTCCGTTGGTCGGCGAGTGAGTCGGCCATCAGACTTCCTGGTCGGTCGGCCAGTCGGGGTCGGGGTCGTCCGTCGGAGTCGTCGGTCAGTATATTCCAACAAAAAGGAAAGAAAGAAAACTTATCTTGCATTATTGGACATGGTGCACTCCCAGTGGCATGTCTCATATGATCCTAAAAGGCCTAGTCATTATTGAAGCTTAGCTCAAGAAGTATTTTGTGTTAGTTTATTGGATGGAAGAAGAAAAGTCTCCATGAATTTAATTAATGGAAGGGTCATTATCTAAGTGGGGAAACAAAAAGATGCCTATATTGATTCGATTAGGTACCAACTCTTATGAACTCGGACGTGGCACATACTTTGCTAAGATCATAGGACCTATCATTTTTCAAGTTCACTTAACTAGGCAATCCATCGGCCGATTGAATCAGTTTTATTAAGTAAAAAATCTTCAGAGTCTTAGGCTAATATTGAGCATGTGCCATGTAGAAGGGATGAAAGAAAATTAAATTCAATCTAATCTAAATATTTTTTCCCCTCAACCTAATTAAATGGACAAATATACTTTATGTTCACACCAAGCAAAGTAAATGTAGTGGGATGTATATTTTAAGGAGCAGGAAGTCTATAGAATAAGAAATACCCCACCAGCACATGATTCATGGAAGGAGGCATTGAAAAATTTATGTGGTAATAATAATAGAAGCAGAAGGGCCGGGCTTGACCGAAATTTGAGGATGCACAAGGATCTGTTGGAATTGGATTAGGATTCCAATCTTTGAACCATAAATAATTTTTAAAAAGTTAGGCTTTATGACTTTGTCAGCTCGAGTCAGCTCCAAAGTCTTTACACATTCTCTTGAGTTAGAGCGATTTTATAAACATATGGGTTTAATGATCCAAATGAGACCAAAAATGGCCAGATCCAAAGATGATTAAAGAAAGGAATCTCATGTACTTTTAAACCCAAGCACGAGACAGTGACGAAAATTTAATTTTAAACTTTGTGTTAAGCCATGGGACATTAGATATTATTAGCTGGATCAGGTCATTCGTAGACCACTAATAAATTCATCCTATCTTGTGCTGCCATTATATATATATATATATATATATTAAAAAAGAGAGAGAGAGAAGAAAAAGGAGATAAAATTCATCGCTATTACAAATAAAAAAAGAAGAAAAAAAAGAAAAAATAATCACTATGACACATGTTGCTTCCAAGAGTGTTTTACCTAATTAATTTTAAAAAAAATATTTACAAAAATAATCTAATATTTAACATATTTATCGGATTGATGCAAAAGAGATGAAACGTCATTTTGAATGGCGTTTTATCATCGCCACGTCACCCACCTTTTTTCTCATTTTCCACATAGACGACGCCAAAAAAAATTAAAAATTAAAAAATACCATTTCAAATAGTATTTTTAAAAACGCCATTCCAAACGGTATTTTTAGAAACGCCATATTATTTGGCGATTCTATTTTTTTCTCAAAAAAAAAGAAAAAATAAAAAAAATAAAAATTATAATTTTAAATTTATAAAAAAATAAAAATTATAATTTTGATAAAAATAAAAATTATCATTTCAAATTAGTATCCCCATTTCAAATTATCTTTTTAAAAAAATATTTGAAAAAAAAATTATTGAAAAAAAAATAAAAAATATCATAAAAAAAGAATTGAAAAGAAATAAAAATTATAATTCTAAATTTTAAGAAAATAAAAATTTTAATTTTAATTCAAATAAAAATTATCATTTCAAATTACAATCTCCTTTTCAAATTAATTTTTTTAAAAAAATATCATAAAAGAAGAAAAAAATGAGAAAAAATAAAAATTATAATTTTGAGTGAATTTTAAAAAATAAAAATTTTAATTTTAATCAAATAAAAATATAATTTTAAATTATTTTTTCCATTTAAAATTAATTTTTTTTTTAAAAATATCTTAAAAAATTTAAAAATTTTAAAAAATAAAAAATAACATAAAAAAAGAAATGAGAAAAAAATAAAAATTATAATTTTGAATCTAAAAAAATAAAAATTTTAATTTTAATTCAAATAAAAAACATCATTTCAAATTACTTTTTCCATTTCAAATTAATTTTAAAAAAATGTTCAAAAAAATAAAAAAATAAAAGTGCCATAAAAAAGTCAAAAATTTAAAAAAATAAAAAAAATAAAAAATATAATTTTAAATTAAAAAAAATAAAATTTTTAATTTTAGTTAAAATAAAAGACATCATTTCAAATTATTTTCTTAATTTCAAATTATTTTCTTAATTTCAAATTAATTTATTTAAAAATATTCCAAACAAATGAAAAAATATCTAAAAAAATTCATAAAAATAGAAAAAATGGTAAAAATGAGAAAAAATTTAAATTATAAAAAAATTAAAATTTGAATTTGAATTCAAGAAAAAAATGCCATTAAAAAAGTGAAAAAAGGGAAAAAATGTGAAAAAAATAAAAATTATAAATTTAAATTTAAAAAAAATAAAAATTTTAACTTTAATTCAAATAAAAAATATCATTTCAAATTACTTTCTTCATTTCAAATTATTTTTTTAAATAAATATCTAAAAAAAGAAAAAAAATGGTGTAAAAAAAATAAAAAACACCATAAAAAAAGGAAAAGAATTAAATTGAAAAAAAAATAAAAATTTTAATTTTAATTCAAAAATAAAAATTATAATTTTGAATTTAAAAAAATAAAAATTATAATTATAATTCAAAAAAAATGGTAAAAAAATTGTAATTATAAATTTAAAAATAAATTTTAACTTTAATTCAAATATTTTTTAAATATTTTGCTTTTTTATGATACTTTTTTTTAAATTTTTTATTTTTTTGACATATTTTTTAAAAAAATTAATTTGAAATGG
Source organism: Elaeis guineensis (assembly GCF_000442705.2). Classification (NCBI taxonomy): domain Eukaryota; kingdom Viridiplantae; phylum Streptophyta; class Magnoliopsida; order Arecales; family Arecaceae; genus Elaeis; species Elaeis guineensis. The sequence goes on along the minus strand of NC_025993.2, from coordinate 163,509,976 downwards.
GGAAAGTAATTTGAAATGATGGTTTTTATTTGAATTAAAATTAAAATTTTTATTTTTTTTAAATTTAAAATTATAATTTTTGTTTTTTTTCTCATTTTTTATGATATTTTTTAATTTTTAAAGATTTCTTTTTGAGATATTTTTAAAAAAAATAATTTTAAATGGATAAATAATTTAAAATTATTTTTTTATTTGAATTAAAATTAAAATTTTTATTATTTAAAATTCATTCAAAATTATAATTTTTATTTTTTTTCTCATTTTTTTCTACTTTTATGATATTTTTTTTAAAAAATTTAATTTGAAAAGGAGATTGTAATTTGAAATGATGATTTTTATTTGAATTAAAATTAAAATTTTTATTTTCTTAAAATTAGAATTATAATTTTTATTTCTTTTTAATTATTTTTTATGGTATTTTTAAAATTTTTTTATATCAATTTTTTTCAAATATTTTTTTAAAAAGATAATTTGAAATAAGGATACTAATTTTAAATGATAATTTTTATTTTTATCAAAATTAAAATTTTTATTTTTTTTATAAATTTAATTTTTTTTATTTTTTTTCTATTTTTTACCTTTTTTTCTCTCTTTTTTTGGGTGAAAAATTAAAATCGTCAAATAATATGACGTTTTTAAAAATGCCATTTGGAATGGTATTTTTAAAAACGCCATATTATTTGACGATTTTATTTTTTTCGACGTCGTCTATTTTTTAAAATCATCATATTTTTTTTTAAAAAATATTTAAAAAAATATGATATTTTTAAAAATATCATATTTTTTAAAATTATTTTAAAAATAATATTTTTAATATTTTAAAAATATGATATTTTTAAAAACGTCATATTTTTTTTGATGTTTTATATTTTAAAAATGCCATATTATTTTATTTTTTTACATCAATCTGATAAATAAATTAAAAATTAAATTATTTATGTAAATATTTTTTTTTATATTAATTAGGAATAGCACTCTTGCTTCCAATCCATCTAAACCGGATCCAACTAATAATGGCAGTTGGGATCATGTGAACAGTGTAAGTGCGAGTAGCTTCTGCACGAGAGTCGGAAAGGCCTACCTTTTCACCAATTGCGTCTATTAGATTCTTCTATTTTTGACAGCCACACAGCTAACCTTGTGAATCGACCCACTTCATCCTCGAGGTCAAGGTTTTAAACAACCTTCCTAAATAAAAGAATCCCATGGAAAACTAGTATTACATAACAAAAACGGGTGGCCATTATTTGTTAGGGGCATCCTAGTCTAAATTTATTCTGGAATAAGCTATTTACTGATAATGGTCATTAGTAATTGCTGAAATTTGTAAAGAATAGATAAAAGCGTACAAGGATATTATCCGCTCGAATCACTGCCTATTGATTTTTTTTTTCTTTTCTTTTTTTTTTTCAAATAACTAACTTTCTCTAGATGAACAATAAAAATATTATATAACTATTGTTATGAAAAGATAATGACCGTTAATCCTAAGTTTATCATATTCCAGAGGTTTCTTGGGGCACAATATATAACCATGGCGCAGGACTAGCCTTGATATTTTTTAAATCTGAAGTCAAATGAAAAAAAAATGAGATATTTTTTATTAAAATTTAATATATTTTGAATATTAATTATCATAGAAAATTAATTTTTATAGATATATTCATTAAACAATATATAAAATTTATTATTAATTTATTTAATTATTTTTTTATTATAATATTATAGAAAATTATTCTTTGTATTTTATTGAAATATCAATAGGATCTGAAGACCAGGACGGTCGTCCAGTTCGATTTACTCCAAAACCGACCCTGTCATGGTGCTGTCCCAACCATCTGCACTCCATTTTGTTCCTGTGCGGAACATGTTATATAAAAAATTTCTGCATTGCTTTCTCGCAGCTTTCGTACGTATCTCTTGGTGATTTTTTCCTCGGTCTTTGGCGTGTAACACAAATAATGTAACGATAGAGATGTGAAAGTTTTTGAGTTGCTGCGAAGAGGAAACTTCTTGGAGATTGCTTTAAATAATCATTTGCATACGGACATGCGTAAAGTGTTCATTCATCGGGCTCTCCTATGTGCCAATGAGAAGTTATTAGTTAAATCGGATCCGTCAGTCAGCAGTGCACTATGCACCAATCCAATCATGAAGCGATACGCACATACACCGACTGAAAAGAAACTAGAGGAAGATGGCGCATCGCTTCATGATTAGCTTGGTCCATCGCTAAGTTGGTAGACAAACTTTCTGGTCAAGTTGGAACCAGATGTTCTCCAAATACATGCTATCGGTCAGCAGCATTGTTGGACTCTTCGTAAACATCGTAATGTTGAAATCTTCAAAAGGTGGAAGCTTGCGAGAAGATTCACCGATAAGACTCCAAGTGTCCAAAGAACATGCTTGCCTCATTGAATCAATTGAATCTAGGTAAAGGAATTACTTTCAACCGTGATCTTCCATCACCCATACTTGGATGTGGATCCAATAGCTCCTCTCACGTTCATGAATTGAATAGCTTTCTTTTCTCATGTCTAATTGAACAAGGTGGATAAACCCGAGCGACTAGATGATCATCAGATTCTTAAAAATAATATCCATGTGGAGAAATTAATAATATCTTACCAAAAAAATAAATAAATAATTTGAGTATATATATATAGTTACGGTCAATCTCCTATCGTCTGTCGTCGGTGAAAAGCATCTGCAAAATAAAGTCCTTACAAATCGGAGTCGTGTCCAACGGGAACCCTCCAATGCTTAAGTCAGAGAGGAGGTTGGTAAATAGCAGATAAGAATGTTTAGAGCGGCAGAGTTTTAGTCCAGAATTGTCTTATCCGTACTATTCGTTTACCTCCCTTTTATAGATAATTCTTATGTAACCGTCGAATACGTGGTCTCGCTTTTTATGACGCTAAATTATCGGATCATAATCGTGGAGTTAATAGGCTGTTTATTTCCATTAATGGCCGTGATACATAGTCGATAACCGTTCATAATGGTTAGGATATGTTAAGCAGATAGGCCGATTATATATCGGTAATACTGATAAGTCGGTAGTGGATCCGAATGAGCATCGACTAGTAACTCTGATATACCGATGATCTTCGATCGAGAGTTAACCAAATTGTTAGTTGACGGATGATAGTAACCGACTGTCAATCGGTTCATCGATCATGAGTCGATGTAATATGTTCATGCGATCGATGTAGAGTCAGAGTCGGGGGTTGGTTGACTTGTCCAAACAGTTACCCCCCACTCTCAAGTCCAAGGTGATCCGACGTATACATTATCACGTGGTCTGTTACGTTGGACGAAGGGAGTCGTCACGTGTTGCCTCGAGCTCCGACTTGATTGCTAGTCTTTTTGGAGTACGAGAGTTCTCTGACTGTTTTGTCGTTTTGGTAGCTGCAGAATCATTATTGGGTTGTCACTTCGACAGGACAATTCGGTACCGAACATCGTCTCAGAAAAATAATTCGGCACCAGACGATACGATTCTGACTAGTAGATCTTGGCCACATGTCCGAACATTATTGGGTCAGAGCTGTTTACGCAGATGATGATGAGGTGGCACGATCAAGAGCAGGTGCATCAAACCATCCGACCAATGGTTGGTCCGGACGTTGCCACATATCATCATCTGATGAGATTTCGATTCGACCACCTTCATCTGGATCGTTGATAGATCCTATATATATAGGGTCGCTTTTAGCCAAACTTTTACTTTACATTTTGTCACCATTCTCTACTGCAGAAGCTCTATCAAAAGTTCGCCCTAGTACCAAAGAGCTCCAGGGTTTCTTCTCCACTTCTTTTTTTGGCTTTCAAGTCAAATTTTTTCATCATTTTCCTTGAGTTCATCTCCCCTTTTCGTTTTAGGGTCTTCTTTAGTTTTCCACCTTTTATGGCTAGGGCTTCTACCTCTTGGGATAGTCGGTCGGAAAATCCGACTGACGAATCTCCTTCGGAACCAGAAGTGGAAGCTTCTTCCCTATCCGAATCTAATGTTGAGCGGCTTCAAGAGTAGTATCGTATCCCAGAGCAATATCAGCTATTCACTCCGAGCTCTGATAGTCGGGTGAACTCTCCTCCTCCAGATCAGGTTGCCTTCTACGTCGAAGATCTTTAGACCGATCTTCGATTTTCAATTTCGGAGTTCGTTCGAAATTTGCTTGACTACTACGGTCTTTGCCCTGCTCAACTGGCACCGAATTCGATCCGACTGATAATTAGTTTTACTTTGCTGTGTCGGTTAATACCGACCGAACCTCATCCTTCTCTTTTCCACACCTTCTTTGTTGTTCATCCCCATCCTAAGGTCAAAGATTGGTGGTTCTTCAACCCAAGAAAAGGCCTTTCCTTCATCATCGATCTTCCATCATCCATTCATGGATGGAAGAACCAATTCTTTTTTACTTCTTCTTCTCTTCTCTGGGGCTTTCCTTTACACTGGGGTGATCCAAGGACCGGCTCCAATGAGAATAGTCGGGTAGAGATTGACGATCGAGAGAGGATTTTTATCGACTGAAGGATATGACAGACCACCGCAGAGAGAGCTGATGACCAAACAAGCTCCCTACGATGTCGGTCTTAGTTCGATCACTTCCTTATGTATAGCAAAGTTGATCACTTTCATCATTTTTTTTTGTTTCTGAATTGTACTGACTTTTTTGTTCTGATTGCAGCTATACAAGCCGAGGACACGAGTATCGACCGTCGATATTCGTCAACATGCTACCAAGAAGAAGGCAGCATCTGAAGCTGGACCCTCCCGACCGTCGAAGAAGGGTCGGGTAGCTCCTCCATCTGCACCGACAAAGGAATCTGACGTACCATCGGTGTTAGTTCTTGAGCTAGTTTTAGCGTTGTCGGCTCTGACAATGCTCTCTGAAGTGCCGTCCATTGAAGCTGGGGCGGCAGAAGAAGATGGAGCTGCAGTAGTACCATCAGCAGCTCCACCAGCTGAAATTCAGATCGTGGCGGAAGTCATGGTTGAGCAATCAACGACTGTGCCGGTCGTTTCCCCAATGGAACCATCTCGAGGGCAGTCGAGCTCTGATTTCTCCACATTCTCAAGTGCAGGGCTGCCGATAGGAGATCGAGGGAAGACGTCGGTAACTTTGGCAGATGACGGATCATCGGCAAGCCACTCGATTTTGTTCAACAATTGAGTTTCTGAGGGTAAGTCGATCTTGGCCAATCTGGCATTGGCCAAGCAGCTCATCCAAGCCGCTCTTCTCCCAGCTGATCGGGAGAACAAAAAGAACTGAACTGTAGTCGAAATGTTCACTTCTTTCTACTTAATGATACTCGAGATAAGTTCTTCAACATATATATATATATATATCATGCATATCATGTACCCACTGAAAACAAAAGACGAACCAAGTCAGATCAGATCAGATATATATATATATATCATGCATATCATGTACCCACTGAAAACAAAAGACGAACCAAGTCAGATCAGATCAGATATATATATATATATATATATATATATATCTGATCTGATCTGACTTGGTTCGTCTTTTGTTTTCAGTGGGTACATGATATGCATGATATATATATATATATATATATATATATATATATATATATATATATATATATATATATATATATGATCTGACTTGGTTCGTCTTTTATTTTCAGTGGGCATATGACATGCATGATCTAGAGGTTGGCTATCAGAAGATTGCCGACTTTTGTTGGTCATGGATGGATAGAGTGGCGGCCGTTAATACTGAGAAGATGACTGCCCTCGAGCAACTCCAGGTGGCGATCGAATGGGAGGCGAAGCTTCGAAAAGAAACCTCCCATCTGACCATCGATCTTCAATCTTCTGGAGCCGAACTTGAGTCAGCTCGTCAGAACATCTTATCTCTTGAATTGCAAATCAAGAGTAAGAAGATTCTATCCATCGACTTCGACGAGAACGAGATAGCTGTATTGAAGAACTCGAAGTTGAACGTGAAAGACATCGGGCCACCCTGGAAAGGTTGGCACTAGCCGATGATGAGTCGGCTTCCGCAAGAGCTGATGTAGAGTTGGCGAGAGCGGAAGCAGAGTCGGCAAGAGAGGCTTTGAACCACGCCACTGAGAATTTCAAGAACTCTGAAGAGTTCGAAGAAGAAATCTTCGAAGGTGGGTTCGCTTCTTATTACGTCGGATACGAAGACGGCCGGGATGCGATTGGAAAGCTGTATCCGAATTTGGACTTGAGCAGCATCATCCCTCCAGTCCCTGAAGATGGAGCTGTCAAAAATAAAGCTGCACCGATCGAAGATACTGCACCGACTATACCAGAAGACGTTCCAGTCATCGATGCTGCGTCGGAGCAAGGAGATGGGGGCGACGACTAGTGATCGATGTAATATTTTATTTTTTTTTTGTAATCAAAAATTTTTTATAATCAGACTCCGATCCAATTTTATAATCTTTTTTTTAATGAATGAATGAAAAAAAAAAATTCTAAATATCACTCTCTTTTATGTGTTTGCAATGTCATAGCATTACTATTTAACTAACGAATATTGGTCGGCAAGCCGAATGTACTTGTAGAATTCTTCCGTTAGTCGAATATTAATAGACATTATCTTTTAGGTATTAGGATAAATGGTAATAAGCCGAATATCCTTCAATCGATCGTAGTCGGATTAGTATGTTTAGTTATTTGATAATCGATGGCAAGTCGAATATCTTTCAACTGATCGTAGTCAGATTGGTATAATTTTAATTTGACTTAGATCGTATTGGTATAGTATTCTGCTTAGTTAGAACTAAGTCGGTATAATAGTTGTTCGACTAGAATCAGTTTTTACAGTGAAAAATCGAGATATAGTCGATACCGAGATACAGTCGGTATTTTGGTTTTTACAGTGAAGGCCAAAATATAGTCGATATGTTGGTTTTTATAGTGAAAAATTGAAATATAGTCGATAGAAATTGACTGTCCATTTTGTTGGAGCACGATCCCGGCTCCTCCCACGGACCTTGGGTGCAGCAGAACCAGCAACGAACAGATCTGGAGACTTCTGGACACGATTGAAGGCCCTTGACGAAATCAGCCTGGTTGCTGTCTTCTTCGTCAGCCTTTCGTTTCAGATGAAGAACGCCTTTGAAACCATCTCTAAAAAATTCAAGATCTGGTACCCAACCAGATCAGACCTGGACCGAGGTCCTTCAATTTATAGATCTCAAATCGAGATGTTCTAGATAGAGAAGAAGATAGATGGAGACAGACCTCGCAGATCTGTCCTGCTGCAGCCTTTTTGTAGATCTGTTGATGGAGATCTCACCCGTGCCTCAAACGACCTCAGATCAACTCCAAATCTGAGAGAGACTTGTACCAACCTCTTCTCAAGAGATTTCAGATCCTGAACTTGATATTTTGGTGCCTGCAAGAGAGGGGAGAGAAGAAATGGCTGGCGGCTGCAATGGGGGAAGGGGCTAGCGCCTCCCTTCCTTTCTTTCCTTTTATGGACTGGCGGCAAGAAACCCTAGGATTTCTTGCTCCCGGTGCATGGAAGATTGCTGGAGAGAGAGGAAGAAGAGAGAGAGAGACTTGGGAGAAAGAGTCATCTATTTTTTTGGCTTTCAAACCTATACAAGTACATGTATATATAAACACCGGGTCAAGTGACCCAAACCCAAAACTCCCTTAACTAACTCTATGGAAGATTAGGTTAACCCAAGCCTATGTACACCCATGACTCGACCTAATCTCACCTCTCCTGGACCCAGACCTGGCTCATAAAGAGTTGGTCCCTTGAGGCCCGCATAACCTAGATCTCAAGAACCCGAAAGGCCCACAGCCTTTCAACCTAGGGCCCAACTAGCCCTAGAGCCTCCATGAAGCCCTCATGAATGATGGATCTTGGCCTTAGCCTTAGTCCCATGGGTCTTGGGCACACCACCTGGATCATAACACATTTATTGGTCTAAACTCACTTTGTAGTTGGCTGATGCTTTTATGATTCTGAAATTCAGTATTTCATTCTGAATATTATACATATGAATAGCTTTATTGATAATATATTTTTAGATTGTCAGCATTCCATGTTCGAGGAATAGCTATTTTCTCAAAAATTTTCAGTCGATATGCATCCGGTCTAAGTGTTTCGATTATTCTGTAAGATCCTTCTCAATTTGAAGATAACTTTTCCTGATCCAGAGGTCTTGAAACTTTAGTTTTTTTTAGGACCAGATCTCCTGGATAGAAGACCTTCGGCTTAATTTTTGCATTATAATACCAAACTACTCTTTACTGATATGATGCCATCCGAAGTTGAGCTTGTTGTCAGACTTTTGAAAGTAGATCTAGATCAGCTATCAGACATTCTGAATTACTCGACTCACTGTATTGTTCTACCCTTGCTGATGGTAATTCGATCTCAAGTGGGATCATCACTTCTATTTCATAAGCCAAATTGAATGATGATTCTTCTGTTGGTATATAAGGAGTCATTCGGTATGCCAATAAGATCGGATATAATTTTTCTATCCAGATACCTTTAACTTCATTCAGTCTGGCCTTGAGTCCATGCAGAATTGTTCGATTTGTTACTTCCACCTCTCTGTTGGATTGTAGATGGCCGACTGATGTGAGTTTATGCGTAATATGAAATTTCGCACAGAACTCTTTAAAGTTCTGATTATCGAATTGCCGATCATTATCCATAATGATAGTGTATGGTAAATCGAATCTGCATATGATTGATTTCTGAATGAAGTCTTTCATCTTATTTTCAATGATTTGGATCAGAGGTTCAACTTTCACTTACTTGGTGAAGTAATCGATGGCGACCACTATAAATTTTTTCTGACCAGATGCTGGAGGGAAAGGATCTAGTATGTCAATTTTTCACTGTGCGAAAGGCCATGGTGCAATAATCGATGTCAACTGACAGGCCGGTTGCTGTTGTATATGTGTATATTTTTGACATGGTTCACACCTTCGGACAAGCTCAGCTGCATCTTTCTTCATAGTAGGCCAATAATATTCTTGTCGAAGGACTTTGTAAGCTAGTGATTTGCCCTCCAAGTAATTTTTACAAATTTTTTCGTGAACTTCTTTGAATGCATAGTCGGCATTTGTCAGTTCCAAATACTTCAGTAAGGAAAGAGAGAACGATCTTTTGTATAATTGACCATTCATCAAAATGTATTGTGAGGCCATCTATCTGAGTTGTTTGGCTTTTGAGGGATCCGTAGAGAGAGTTCCATCAGTCAAGTACTGGACAATCGGATCCATCCAGCTTGATTTATCAATGTTTTGTAGCACTTCCTCGACTTTATCAATAATCGACTATTCAAAGTATTTGACGAATGTCCGACCCAGCGAGTTGAAAGAAGTGGTTGTGAGTCACGAAAATGCATCGGCTCGAGTATTTTCTGTCCTTGAGATGTGAAAGATCTCAAAATATTTTAGGACTGATGTAAGATCCTTTATCTTCTAAAGTTACTTCATCATAATGGGATCTCGAGCTTCAAATTCACCCTTGATCTATCCAGCAATTAATTATGAATCGGTGAAGACCTTCAGATTGTCGATATTAAGCTCCTTAGCAATTTTTAAGCCAGCCAAGAGCGCTTCATATTCGGCTTGGTTATTCAAAACTTAAAAGTTGAATCGAAGGGCATATTCAGTAATAACTCTTTCGAAATTGATGAGGATGAGACCAACTCCACTGTCTTATGCATTAGATGCTCCATCTATATGGAGCATCCATGCCGACATCAAGTCGGATTCGAGAGTCGGGCCTGCTTTATTTTGTCATTAGCTTCATCTTCAGGATTATTATCCGGTATTGTACATTCAGCGATGAAGTCGGCCAAAACTTACGTCTTCATTGACGAACATGGACGATATTGTATATCAAATTCGCTATGATTTATTGCCCACTTTGCTATTCGACCCGACGTATCAGGCCAGTATAAGATTGCTTTCAATAGTTGATCTGTCAAGACGACAATAGAGTGTGCTTGAAAGTATGGACAGAGTCATTGTGATGATATGATCAGAACGTAGATCATCTTCTCTACTCTTGAATATCTCATTTCAGTATTGTGAAGCACCTTGCTAGTGTAGTAGATTGGTCATTGAATTCAGTTTTCATCCTCTTAGATAAGCACCGAACTAACTGCTTCCATTAATATGGTCAAGTAGAGATACAAAATTTCTCCGACCTTTGATTTTGTAAGCAGCGATGGAGATGCTAAATATCTTTTTAGATCTTCGAAGGATTGTTGACACTCGTCTGACCATATGAAGTCATTTGATTACCTCAAGATCTTAAAAAAAGGTAAGCATCTTTCTGTCGATCTTGAAATGAATCGGTTGAGTGCAGCGATCATTCTGTTTAGCTGTTGTATCTCTTTCTTGGAACTAAGATGCTTCATGCTGATGATAGCCTTTATTTTTTTGGAATTGATCTCGATTCTTCGTTGGGATACAAGAAATCTAAGAAACTTCTCAAAAGTTACTCCAAACACACACTTTGTCGGGTTCAACTTCATCTGATATTGTCGAAGTGTGCTAAAGACTTCTTCTAAGTCCCGAACATGATCAATAGTTGAGGGCTTTTCACTAGCATATCGTCCACATAAACTTTCATATTTCGTCCGATCTGTGCCTTCAAGATTTTATTGACTAGCCATTGATAAGTGGCTCCAGTATTTTTTAAATCGAAAGGTATTACTTTATAACAGTAGATGCCTTTGTCAGTTACGAAAGCTGTGTGCTCCTCGTCTTCAGGTGCCATCCAAATCTGATTGTAGCCTACAAAGGTATCCATGAAGCTTAAGAGTCGATGTCTCAAAGTCACATCAACTAATTGATCAATCTTTGATAAAGAAAAACTGTCCTTCGAACAAGCTTCATTTAGATTTGTGTAGTCGATGCAGATTCTCTATTTTTCATTGGCTTTTCTCACTATCACTATATTGGCAAGCCAATCAGAATAAGTAGCTTCTTTAATGAAGCCAGCTGCGAGGAGCTTGTCGATCTCTTCATCAATGACCTTCTGCCTTTCAGGAATAAATGACATTTTCTTTTATCTCACCGATTTAATCTTTGGATCAATGTTTAGCCAATGGATTATTATTTTTGGAAGAATGCCTAACATATCAGTAGCCGATCAAGCAAAAATATCGACGTTTATCCTAAGTAGATTTATTAGTTGCTGCCACTCTGGATCAGACAGTTGTGATCCAATTTAGACCATCTTCTCAGGATCTTCTTTTTTTAGCAGGATAGAAATCAATTATTCGACTGATTCACCCCGCTCTTTATTTTCTTTTTGATCCAATTTATCGACGGACAAAGAGTCTTCAGGTTGATTATTTTATGTGAAAACTAGGAAGCAGCATCAAGCAAGTTGTTGATCTCCATGCATCTCTCTGACTCTATTTCTCATTAAAAATTAGACTAGTAGATGATAAGTCGAGACTATTGCTTTTAGAGCATTCAAATCAGATCATCCGAGTATGGCACTATTAGCTGAGAAAATTCAGACAACTGTGAATGTCAAGAAAATAGTACTCTGTTGTAGTTCAGTTCCTACAGTTAATGGAAGAGTGATTTCTCCTTCCACAGTAACTGTGTCATCTGTGAAACTGATCAATGGCATCGAGAATCTTCTAAGTCGATCAGTCGGTAGTCGCATTCGAGAGAAAGTCGAGTAAAACAAAACATCCGTCGAGCTTCCATTATCCACTAAGATTCTTTTTACATCATAATTAGCTATCGTTATCGAAACAATGACCGCATCATCACGGAGAGTTTGTATTTTCTAAACATCATCTTCTGAAAAGATAATTACATTATTGAGTTATCATTTCTTCATCGATTCTTCTTCGAAAGTTGTCCCCAAATTTTTCTGTCGCCCGAAGATCATATTAATTACTCCCGCCATTGGTCGATTGTTGAGTGTCTCCTCAGCTTACGGCTGAGGTTGTTGGTTGGTGGGAGGTTGAATCAGACGATCACATCAGAATTTTTTGAGATAGCCTCGTCGAATCAGGACCTCTATCTCATTCCTGAGCTAGATGTACTCTTTAGTATCGTGATCGTGATCACGATAGAACCGACAGTACTTTTTCTTATCTCGACTCCTCGATGGTGCTTTCATTGGTGGGGGATGTCGTAAGTATCCTCTCCTTTGATCTCTATCAGAATCTGTACACATAAAGTAGAGAGAGGAGTGTAGGAGTCATACCTGTCATAGTTGTTCGGCTTCGGACTCTGTCGTCGAGGTGAAGCTCTTTTATTGATAGTTGGCCTACTTGATTTGGTCGAAGCTTCACTTTTCTTTTGTTTCTTCTTCTGACCTTTTCTGTCTATTTGATGTCAGTCAGAAGCAGCTTCATTTGTGCGAATGTACTTATATGCGCGCTCTAGAAGTTTAGCATAGGTCCGGAGAAGAGTTTTATCTAAAGAGTAAGTAAATCTAAATCCCTTCAGACTTCTCTTCATGGCTGATATAGCCATGTCTTTATTGAGGTCTTTGACCTCAAGTGTGGCCGTATTGAAGCGAGCCACAAAGTCCCTCAATGTCTCTGTCTCACTTTGCTTGATTGAGAAGAAACCGTCGAATGTTCGTGACGGCCTTCAGCTAGTACTGAAGTGGGCCACGAAAAAATACTCGAGCCACTCGAAAGAATTAATGCTCTCTGATTGGAGTCCGAAATATCATGCTCGAGCAGTCTTCCGAAGAGTTGTCAGGAAGCCAATGCATAAGAGGACGTCGGTTATCCCCTGGATCATCATGAGAGCTTATAGCTCTCTAGATAGTCGATCGGATCGGTGGAGCCATCGTATGACTCCATCCGTGGTATCTTGAACCGAGAGAGAATCGGTTCATCCAAGATACACCGAGAGAGAGGCTGGGCAGTGTGGAAGTCATAGTATTAGAAGACTTCCGACCTTCCATCTAAAGTTGGATGAGCTGATGATCGATTTCTCTGAACTTGCATTCATAGTTGTCAAGCCACCACTGGAAAACTCCAGGGGTGGAACTCTCTGAAGAGCTTGAGGAATGAGAAGCAGAAGGTGTCCGCGATCGTTTTTCTTTCTTGATACTATGTTCATGAGAAGGAGAGGAAGAACGCCGTGAATGATGAGTGGCACGGTGAGAGTGCTGAGAATGCAGTTGTCCATCTCGGTGGGAGTGTCGAAATGGTCGCTCCGGAGATGAGGAGGGTGAGCACCGCGGAGGACGATGGCTGTGCCTAGATGGCACTGGTTGCTCCACTGGTGGCTGCTACTGTTGGATTTGCTGCTGCTGGAGACTTTGAACCGCTTCCATCAAAATCTTCATTTGCTGTATAAGTGCAGTAATTTGCGCATCTGTGATGAGCACAGGATGCGAGGAACTGGGTTCTGCCACAGGAGGTGGGGGAGGATCATCTTCTCGACAGAAAGACTATCTTGTCGAGTCAACCAAATATTGTGCTCTGATTTTTGGCATGGTTGACTGTAGTCTTTTCCTTCCTGGTGCATCAATCTATTGCGGTCAATCCCCTATCGCCTGTCACCGGTGAAGAGCACCTGTAAAATAAAATCCTCACAGATCGAAATCATGTCCGACGGAGATCCTCTGATGCTTAAGTTAGAGAGAAGGTTGGTCAACAGTAGATAAGAATGTTTAGAGCGGCAAAGTCTTAGCCCAGAATTGTTTTACACATGCTATTCGTTTGCCTTCCTTTAATAAATGATTCTGATGTAACCGTCGAATACGTGGTCCAATTTTTTATGATGCTAAATTATCAGTTATAATCGTAGAGTTAATGGGCTATTTATTCTTATTAATGATCATGACACGTAGTCAATAACCGTTCATAACGGTTAGGGTGTGTTGAGCAGGATGAAAAGAAAGGATGCAGTGCTTCGTTTCTCATTCTGCCTGTTATGAGATCCAAATCAAAATGGAGATTAATCTTAAGCCAACACTTATTTGATAACAAATTATGACTATCAGCAATTAAATTACTGAAATAGCATTTTTCTTTCTCATATCTAGAAGAAATTAATATATCACACGAGTATTCTTATAATAGTATGGTGCAAAATCAAATGTCACACACATGAGATCAATTTAAGTTCTCACATTACAATCACTACATTGTGTACTTTGTTAGATGTATGTCCTGCAAAGCCAATATGACTGATACATTATAATAGTTCTAAGATATATTTTTATACTTAAATATTTTTGATAATCAAAGGATATTTTTCTTTTCATTTTTGTCTAATGTGTCCAAGAATCGTCCTAAAAATTAATGACTTAAAGATACATATTCTCAAATATTGAGAATTAAAAATATGTATAATTAATTTTTAAATTATTTTCGATCGATGGATCATCATGGGGATGATGAATGATCCGATTAAATCAGTGCATGGATCCCTTCCTTTAGGATAGATGAGTTTCTAGTCTATAGTGTAAGAACACTGAGCAAGAGTGCGAGTGATTGTTAGAGAATATCAGTACTGAGCACGATCAAACGATAGATCATATGAATGCCTACTCACTCATCAGTGATTTTCTCGATGCTGTAGTAATGCGAGTGGCTCCTTGACTTGCGGTGCCTTTGCTGCTCATAGTGGAGTTGCTGTATTTTGACTACACATAAATATAGTTCTTAGCCATATTGATCTTTATAGTGGATGTTAGCTATAGTAGGTTCACTGTAGGAGTAAGATGCGTACTTAAAAGGGATCTATCGATCTTAGTAGATAAATAGTAGTTCTATGAGATTTGAGAGGCTGAATATTTAAATATGTGGTCACGACAAGGTGATAAATGAAAATTTTTTTTTATGAGTATCACGATTTAGACTTGAGTTGATCGAATCTTTCATATGACGGATGATGGAGTTTAACGAGGTTCCATAACCTCCATCCTGTCAAGACTCATGATTGAGGAATTGAATCATACGGTAACTACACCTAGAGGTTCTATTTATTTTATTCTGTTGGATTACCGCTATATACTACTAAATGTCATTAGTAGATGGTGAGAGCTTAATGGGATCGTTTCGGATCAACGATCTTGGATGGATTAGAGTTTGAAGTGTTTCAATCTATTGAAATAAATTTTGATGATACTATAATGAAGATCATGATATATCTCACTATCGGACAGAACAGAACCTATGAGATTACACACAAAAAGAATTTGATCAGATCAAACAGCTGTATCATGATTAAATTATCAATTTGATTGATAATTTGGATCAACTTGTAAAAGTTATAAGTACTGGATCAACTAATTGTTAGCTCGGAGGACCTAATTGTAAATGTTGCAAGCCAATTTGATGAGATCAAGTTGGAAATCAATTTTTAATTAATTAAATATGATTTAATTAGTTTAGGCTTGACCTAGTTAAGTCTAATTGGGTTTTTAGTTTTAGATTTGGATCCTAATCATATTAGGATTGAATTGGGCTCAAATCAGTTTCGAATTTGATTTGAATTAAATCCGAATTGAACTCAATTGAATTGGAACCAGAGTCTCACTTATTTTGGACTCTCTCTCTCTCTTTTGTCGCCCCATGTGGATGTCAATATCAGATTGGCATCGCATATGGTGAAGGAGAAAGGGAGAGGGGCACAGATTCATCTCTTGGCACCCCCTCTTGATAATCTCTATCCTCTCTTCTTCTAAGATAAGATATGTTCAATTCAAAGTTAAAACTTTTATCAGATAAGAGTTTAAATTTGATTGGACTCTATCGTCTCCCTTGGGCCGCCAACTATAAAAGGATATGGGTCTTGAGCATGGAGAATTATTGGAGATCAACCATCCATCTTGAGTGCCGCCCCCACCTCTTGCTTCCACCCAAGTCCACACGCCCACCTCCCTTTGGTCAGCCACCCTAGAGAGGGAAAGAGAGAGATTAATGAGAAAGAGAAAGGAAGAAAGGGAGAAAAAAGTTCTCCTGTCGTCTTTCGGATTCTCCGATCCTACGTGAAAGGAGTTTGCGCGTAGATCTATCTTTGGATCTTCTTCTATGACAGTCGAAGGAGGAGATCAGATCTGAACCTGAAGCAACGAGATCTGCTAGAGAGCTAGCACCTCGATGGACTCGGATGCTTCGATCTGCTTTAGCCATGTATGGATGCCTTTAGAGACTGGACGTATGTGCGGCTTCGACAGAAGCTGCAGACATCCTCAGATCCAATCTGAAGGAATCTGACACTTCGGTAGGTGATTCGATCACCGATTTATTTTCAGTATATTATTTTGAAATCAGATACATGTTATTATTTTGTTATTCATGATATGAACTAGATATGTAGGTGATTAGATTAGACTTTGTATGCTAGATTAAAAGATGTTTTAATCTATACTTCTATTGCATTTTCGAAGAAGTTTTAAAATTTCTACATGCACTTCACCTATTGAAACCCAACATACTCACGGTACGGCTAGAATGGCTTGGACCACACCGTTACCCAAGCACGGCTGGGATTCAAGTTAGGTTTATGTCTGAAAATTTTCAGAAAACCCAGACCAGAGATTAGGCCCAAGCCCGGCCTGAACCCAATTGGCCAATCTGAATTGTCCATTTGAGCCAAAACTGGACCGGCCCAAACTTGAGCATCTGTCCTCCTTTGCCTTGACTAAATGGACCATGACCCTAGCTTCAAGCATTAGCTAGCTCGATTCTAACTCAGGTACTTGAGCAGCACCGAGATGAACGCAAAGCAATAACAGGCCAGGAAGTCCAGCAATGGCAAGAAAAGGTGATGTTGCCATCGGTGCCGCTTAAGAAGGCCATGGTAGTGGGAGGGCTGGCGGTGACAGTGAGCTTCCCCCCATTAGCGAGTAGCTTGATGAAAGGGTAGCCATGTTGTGCCAATCACAATGCAAATGATGATCAAAAACCAACGAATACGAAGATGGGCAACTGGTAAATGGTGATCGACAAATATGGGATGAGGGACGAGCTTCAGGTAAGACAAAATGACCAACTACCAAAGAACGACAAGGAGGCATTGGACTTTGAAGTAGTGGAGGAGGTAGAGAGCTGGGAAATCGAAGAGAAGTAGAGAAACCTAGGCCTTGATGAATTTTTGATTTGGGATTGATCGGGACTCCTTGAAAGAAGAAGAGCCCAACGAACCCATTTTGTAATTTGGATGAACCTAAATGCCTAATAGATCGGACCGAGCCATTTTGGAGCTGAACTGAGCTAGGTTTGGACATGAATTTGGGCTCTGTGTTGGACCATGTACAGGCTCAGACTTGGATCGAGTCTAGACTAGAATAATAATATATTTGAGCCTGCTCTAAAAATTAAATGGGCTGTTTTTAAATCCAAACTTTTCGAGTCTAGCCTATGGTGCGGTCCAAAAGTTGGCTAAATATGATGGGCTTCAACCCAGCACGAGCCCATTTCTAGCCCCAACGTGCGGAGAGAGATCCGAGCAACGAGGTTGGTGAAAGTGACTTGAGTTAGTCAAATCAACCTCACACATTTTCCTAGTCAGTTCTCCTGGAGCGTATTGCCGCTTGTTATCCGATGGGCTCTGATCAAGGATAATCATTCCTGGACGTCCGATCGACGAGGGACCACCGACCAGAGGGGGTTTCACCTGATGCTCAGGGGAAGAACTTTGCGGCAGCTTCACGTGCGGCTAACGAAGCTGGGCCCCAGAAAACGAGTGGCCAGGAGGGCATTGTTTATGGCTCACACGTGTAAAGCGGTGCTGCTTTGTTGCCGCCCGGAATGCAATGGCGAGACTTACGGAGTCCAACTGGTTGTGCGTTTTCCCCATCCACTTCTTTCCCAATCCCCACCTCCTCTAATCTTTTTTTTAATTAACCTGCACCTAACTCCCATCAGACTTTGCTAATGTAGATAAACTCCTCACTTTCTAATTAACATATGCATGCACCTGATGGAGGATATTTGTCTCGGTCAAAAAAAAAAAAAAAAAAAAAGTGCTGCCGGTGTCATCAAATTTGTGCTACCAAAGTTGATTTCTAATCATAGACATAAATTATGACACCATCCATCTACAAAAAAAAAAAAAAAAAAAGGGTTGATCAGATGTCAAGATCACAGCTATACGTACTTCAATTATAATTGACATTTTTTGGAAAAAAAAAAAGGAAGAAATATTTTGTACAAACAATTCTTTGATTATTCTTTAACTCATCATTATTCATCATGTCTTATTCATTGCATATATCCATATATAAATAAAAATATGCATACCTTGTTTTTATACCTACTCCTCACTCTTAAAAATAATAATAATAATAATATTTTGTACAAACAATTCTCTCATTATTCCTTACCTCATCATTTATTTGTCACTTAATATTCATTGCATATGCATGCATAAATACATACACACATATCTGTGTATGTCATTTCATAATATTTGATCACTAATTTCTCATAATTATGTATTGAATAATAGCAATACATGACATAATCGTTATTTTATTTGATATCTGGAATATATACCGTATTTAAAGTGGAAAGTGGCACATTGATAAAGATGGGAAAGTTTGAAGATGTCATGGCAACGAGCACTGATAACATATCAAAAGTTGGAAAGGAAAAAAAAAAAAATACTACCGGGTTAGGTGCAAAATGTGGTCAAGCAGTGGAATGATCAAAAAGTACAGAATATTGTTTACATTTTCGATTAAGTATGATTATTATTGAAGAACTAGGATTTATGTGTGATTTTAAATCAATACCGGTGCTGCAAGAGGAAGAGACTTCTTTATTCTACTGCACCGGTTCGGGATGGCACGTGACATCGGGCGGGGTCTCCCTGGCGACTCCGTCTGCGTTGCATTGCCGTTGTCGGTACTTCTCGCGGTACATGTTCACATGATGCCATATGATTGCATTGCGGCTTTTTGATTGCCCCTGGCTTCTCTTCAAGTACTTCCATACCCTTCTTACCAAAAAAATAAAAGTACTTCCATACCCTCAAAATTTAAGTAGATAAAGCCACGTTATATTCAAGGAAATAGATAAAGCCACGTTAAATGACGAAAGCATCCTCACGATTTTGGAAGCTAGGCTCCGTAGGTCCATTGCAGATTATGGACATCCAACCTAGGATGCTCAACAAAGGATCTCAATCGCGATTTAATTTGACCTTGAGAAAGCAACTTCAATATGGTAGAATTAGATTTTCATCTTCCTTGGTGCACTTGCATATTATTTGTTAGGTCATATGTGATATATATATTTGATGGATTAAAAATATTTTGATAATTATGATTAAAAAAAATAATAGAATATAGACTAGATGGAATTCGAGGGATTAAATGACATACTGTAGGCATCTTGTCTTAGCTCGATGAGTTTCTAGTTGGTTGAGAAATCTAACTAAAATCTAATTTTTTAATCACGATGATTTTAAATATATTAGCCAAATTAAAATTGAAATATTCTCAAATTATTAATGCTAAGCAGTAGCTCAAGTGCATCTAACTTGATTTTGAAAAAAATATACTTATGATCATCCAAAATACATCAAACAAATATATCAAATCCAATAATAATTAGATCTAAAACTTATGCAAATTAAAAATATCATTCGAAGCTCAAAATCAAATTTGCTTTTGTTAGACTTGTTTTTTTATTAGACACGAGCTAGCAGCTTTGCACTCAATTCTTGAACTAATCTAAATTAGATTAGGTGTGATAGGAATTTCTGTATTCTAAACTAGAATCAAACTTGATCTAATTGGCAAGAAAACCCCTTAGGGCTTGCGCCAACCTTTTTAACCATGCCAGATCGAGACGGGCACGACAGTTTGGACAATCCAACGTGGACAGGGACAGTTGAGTAATTACAACTTGCGTTGGAGTACTGTGAACCCTAAATCCAAAACAAGAAAATCCGGACAAGGAGGGGTGTAGCTGCCCTTTCCACCCAAATGTCCTAATTGCTTGTTGCGGGATCTTACATTCCATTTCCAGTCACCACCCCATCATATCATCTCATGACACCCATCCCTGCATCCCCCTAAGACACCATCATCACCATCACCGCGACCATCATCCCTTTCAAGGTCTCTGAATCGCAAGTCCAATCCAAACTCTACCTCGCAAATTCTTTCCTCCCTTCCCCTTCCCCTTCCCCTTCCCCTCATGAGAAGATCCACCTTAGAAAGGCCACTCCTTTGGCATCCCAATTGGAAAAAAATGGCGTTTTTCCTCTTCCCGGACCTGATCAATGGGGCTTGCTGTCTCCTTTGTGTTAGGTGACACCTTCAAAGGAGAGAAATAAAGAGGTTTTTTGTTGCCATTCTCCTTCTCTATCTTCATCTCAATGGGAGGCAAGTTTTGGGCGCTTTGTGGTAACGAGATATTTGGATTCCTCTTGGATTGTCGTATAAAGGGGACTCATTCCCAAAAGCTCTTTACCTTTGCTTCTTTGTTCTTTAATTTTAACTTTCCCTTGTCAGAATGCAACAGTTCGACATCGGACGCACCTTGACCATTTCCCCTCCTCCAATCCCATCTCCAAACACTGTTTCCATCGCCATTTCTCAAGCTTTTGATGCTTGAAACGAATCCTCTTCCGTGCATTTAACCAAAGTTTTTTTTTTTTTTTTGCCTGCAAGAACCTTTGTCCGTTCACATCGACCGAGCCCTTCTGTAAAAATCCCAGCTTGTCCCTTCTATCAAAACCCAATTCCTTTGTTTTTTCAGATGAACAAATCCTTCATGCGTTCAAAAATTCGATTTTTCTGCCGCTGCTGTTGTTATAATTATCATTGTTATTTGTGAGCAAATGCCTATGCTTCTATCATGACCGCAGCCTTCTTCTCTTCAGGAGTCCACCCCATTAATCTTTGAAGAGCCATATAGAATTATAGAGTTAGAATGTTTGGACCCCAAACCCAGAGAGAACTCTCCAATGGGTATCCACCAAGAAGAATACTCTATTGGAAGCCCTTAACACCCTCCCCAGCCGCCGCCGCCCCCATCACCACCTCAATGGCCAGGAAGCCCAACATGCTTACTGTGAAATTTGAGGACCTCTATGGGTTCACCGTCGAGGGGAACATCGACGATGTCAATGTGCTGAATGAGGTGAGGGAGAGGGTGAGGCAGCAGGGCAGGGTGTGGTGGGCCCTCGAGGCGCACAAGGGAGCCAATTGGTACCTGCAGCCAGAGATCTCATCCAATGGCGAGGGGATCTCCGTCGCCTCGCTGAAGCTGTCGACTCTCGCCAACACCATCACATTGAAGAGGCTGATAAGGAAGGGGATTCCGCCGGTGCTCAGGCCCAAGGTGTGGCTCTCAGTCTCCGGTGCTGCAAAGAAGCGGTCGACGGTGCCGGATAGCTATTACGTTGACCTGATCATGGCTACTGAAGGGAAGGTCACACCTGCCACACGGCAAATCGATCATGTAAGTTACATGATTTGAATGAATTTATAAGGTGAATCGATCCAATATGTAGACCATTCCTTGGGATCTTGCTTCTGAGAATCCTTGAATGAGCACCTAGATTGGAATCTGATGAGGTTATATATGGAGATTAAATGATGCTCATAGAATTTCAAATCATAAGGAAGCTTTCTTTCGCATTAACAGATGATGGAGGATGACTGATGTCTTTCTGCTGTTGTTGAGGGTAGATAATTATTGTCCAGTTTGGACATGCTAGGAACGGGTTAATTGACAGGGAAAGGATAAACAATAAATAAAATATTCAGAAGTTTCCTGACAACCTGTGTAGTTTTAGCTCATTGAAAATAATTCACAAGACCAAATAAATAAGTGCCACAAGTACAGGATTTTTTTAAATGGCTCGAAGACCAATTTCTTGCTATATCAAAGAAGCCTAGTCTATCGCCAATATTTTCTGAATGAACTTTATCATAAGCAAAACATAGGGTTCATACTGTTTTGTAGAAATAATTTTCTTTCTTCTGTAAATAAAACTGTTGAGGGGCAGAGGTTAGGGTAGTATATGGTGTGAGAAGGTCTGTTTGTCTTATCTAAACCTTCTTAGAATAGATCCTCCATTTATGAAATATTGGTGGTTCCTATCTCATCTAGAAGCTAAGGATGTTGTCTTCAGGAACCATAGTGGTGAACTGTCTTGATATCATTTGCATAAAGGTGGTGTCTAATTCAATAAGTCCTAATTTTGGAGCTTTAAAGTGCAATATGCCAGCATCAGAAGGGAAATATTAGCAGAAGTCATAAGCGGTATTCTACCATTCCATCTGAAAAATGGACATAATTAATCGTAAGCACATTGTAGTCATAGTTTGTGAACATAAAAAGAGAAACTTGGTACATTTATTGCTTGGTGAATAATTAAATGGAACTATTTCGCTGTGTGATTTGTTTGATTATCAAAAACATATCAGAATCTACTTGCATGTCCATGGTGTATGGAGAAGATTGTAAGTGTAAACCTAATGGTTTCTGTCTCTCTCAAATTGTTGACATAACAAAGCTTATGCATCACCAATAATGTCGTCTTTACATGTAATGATAATGAGTTCATGTCCTGCCTAACTGGGAGGTGACGTCAATTGAACTCTAGTAAATCACCTTGTCACTAGAGGTGGCCCAAGCATTCCTATTCTTGTCAACACACGCACGCATGCACGCACGCACGCACACCTTTTCGGTATTATGCATACATGGTACTAAACCTGTTTCACCATTTTAGCAGTGTTTCAAAAAGATTTCTTTATTATGCAGCCCTTTCTTGGTTATGTTATCAATTTCAATATAAAGTAAGATGAGGGAAAGATGCTTGTAATAATAGCATTGCAAAAAAATATTTCATAAAAATATAAATATCTGGTTGCATGCAGTAATTAGTTATAACACTCCAGCAGGGTCATCATGATTATGTTCATCAGTATCATCTGGAATATATGCAGGATCTTCCACGAACTTTCCCATGTCATCCTTGGTTGGACACTCTAGAAGGCCAGGCATCTCTTCGACGTGTCCTTGTTGGGTATTCTTTTCGAGATTCAGATGTTGGTTATTGCCAGGTAATTTGATTTCATTCTTTCACTCACCCAGTTTTTTTTATCGTTATTGTTTTTAAATGGTGAACTTCAGACCCTTTATAAAAGCTTTGGCTTTGAATAATGTACAGGGCTTAAATTATGTAGCTGCGCTATTGTTGCTAGTAATGAAAACAGAAGAAGATGCATTTTGGATGCTTGCTGTCTTGTTGGAAAATGTGTTGGTGAATGATTGCTACACCGATAATCTTTCTGGTTGCCATGTTGAGCAAAGGGTGTTCAAAGACCTGCTTGCTAAGAAATGCCCAAGGTTTATGTCATCTTCTTTACTGCCATTCTCTAGGGCTCATTCATGTTTGTGTTTGTTCTTGCAGTACGCCATATTTTTTTCCCTCACTTTTAGAAACATAAAAATGCAGGATAGCTGCTCATCTGGAAGCCATGGAATTTGATGTCTCTCTTGTAGCCACAGAGTGGTTCTTGTGCCTCTTTTCCAAGAGCTTGCCTTCAGAGGTTAGATGACTTCACTACACATTTCTTATTTTTTCAGGCATAAAACCTGAAAAACCAGATAACATGAATAAAGGACTTTCTTGTACCTTGAAGCAATGTGTCTCTGTCATAGGTTCTATATATTTGTCACTAGTAAGTAATGTTACCTTAATATTGAAATAAAACTTGGCATAGGCTGAACTGCATTCTTACCCTTTTGACTTGGGAAAAAGGCTCATCATTCAAGTTCAAACTACCTGACCAGATTTCTCTCAACCTGTTTTTGCCTCATTATGGTCTTTCTAGCAGAAACTATGCTTAACATAATTGCAGAGCCTTATAAAGTTGCCCTTGGATACATGCCACTTGGACAATGCAAGACCTTGTCATTCTCTAGTTGGTTATCATTCAGTTAATGTGACATCTAAAATTTTTAACTTGGCTGGATCCCCTCCTTCAACTTATGTTATTTTGGTATTTGTTCCCAGACAACTCTGCGGGTCTGGGATGTTTTATTCAATGAGGGAGCAAAGGTTCTGTTTCATGTAGCCCTGGCAATATTTAAGGTATGCTGTTTTAACTGATGTATTGGCTTTATTCAGTTACCCGGGACAAGTGATAGCAACAGAAAAATGTGGAATCCATTTGCAAGTCTGTCTTTATAAAACATAAAGCAAAATGATAGTAACAGTCTGCCATGGCATGATCTCTGAATTTTAAGAAATTAATTGCAGATGAAGGAAGAGGAGTTACTACGCACC
This sequence comes from Elaeis guineensis, assembly GCF_000442705.2. Lineage (NCBI taxonomy): Eukaryota > Viridiplantae > Streptophyta > Magnoliopsida > Arecales > Arecaceae > Elaeis > Elaeis guineensis. Next base: position 163,485,723 of record NC_025993.2, on the reverse strand, counting down.
CATCAAATTGGTGACGTGATTGACATTTTGCAAACAACCACCCATCATCTATATGACCCTGATGAGCTGCTGAGGGTAAGAAAGTTTTCTGAAATATTTCTTCACCTTAGAGAATTGAAAATGCAAACCTTTTTAATTGAATAGATACAGTTGTAACAAGAGTTTTGAAACTTCTGTTTGAAGGGTTACTCCCAGAATCTTGTGAGTACTTGGCAAATTTTCAAACTTAGTGACCCAACTTCTGGTATCAGAACTTCCGAGTCTTGAACTACATTTATTATGATATACAATGACTATTGATTCAACACTTGGTTTAACTAGTTATGATACACCATGACTAGTGACTATGTATTGAATATCAGTCCAGAGTAGGTGCAATTGGTTCAGCTTAATATGGACCTTGCTAATATGGTTGTCATCAATGTTCGTGGTACTAGTGTGTACCGCCCCATACCGAGCATGCCTTACATGCTGGTACTAAATGGAGACTCGGTACACCAAACTGACTCCCTTGCTGAGCATATTGATATTGTATCAGTATGGTACTAGTATGGGATCCAATACTGGGAAGGTAAACCATGGTTGTCATGATACATGGTTATGAACTTGTGATCAGTGTCAACTCTCTACTTTCTAATAAGTCATTCTTGGTACCATACCATCTTAGGCCGGTTGTCCAATTATGGGTTTATCGGTAAGAGGAGCCATTCAACCAGTGCAAGTTGAAACTATGAGAGGATCTTATGCCTAATGGGCTATAAGGTGGTAGGCCTCTTTCTTGCATGAGCTGCCTTGGCTGGTTAATATGCACCGACAGGTAGTGGTCGATATTAATTCAACACTGGGTTATGAGAATCAGTTTCAGTCCATTGAGCCCTGATCATGTAACAGTGGTGGTCCATGGCAAGCGCCATTTTGATGGAGATAGTCTTGGGTGGTGGTTATGATTTGCAGCAGATCATTGATATGTTTAATTCCTGTTTGCAAGTACAGTATTCTTTCAAGGAGAATGCCTTGATCCTTGATTACTCATCCAAAAAGTAATGCAATTCCCTTCATTGTTTGGCAGGTTGCTTTTGATAAGATTGGTTCTATGACAACGAACACGATAACAAAGCAAAGGAAAAAGCAGGAACCAGCTGTCATGGCCGAGCTCGACCAAAGACTGAGACGGCTGAATTCTTTGAAGATGGATGAAAAATAATCAGCTTCAATGGGTTTGAAGCCAGACTCTCTAATCACAGACAAGGTTGATGCTCTTCTGGAGAGATGATGTAAGACTGCATCCCTATGAGCAAAGACCAAGGCCCGCTGAAAACACAATCTGAAAATATGTCATGTGTAACTAGAGTTTGGTTATTCACGAGCCCTATAAATTTCTTTGATCATATATAAAGATTTTGTTCTTTGCAATGCAATGAAGTGATGAACACTCACAAGGTTAGAGCTTCAAGCCTTTAAACTCTGAATTGTTTTTATTTGTTTAAACAGAGAAATAATTTAAAACACAGGGAAATAATGTTAGTGTAGCCGCTGGCCATAAGATTTTTTTTTTTTTTTTTGAATGAAACTAGCAATATATTGACTTGAGAGAATAACCAAAGTTTTCAAGCAGTTAGTACAGCAGATACATAATTATATATGCTCACAGCAGTTCCCAAAACTGTATACATTACAAAACCATAAGCAGATATAATACCTAATCTGTATACATTACAAAGACAAAAGTCTGGAAGACCATGAGATACCAGCATATATAAGTGGTCAACAAACTGATGGTAAATGGACATGTGATAAGAATCCTGTTATACCCCTGTTCTTCATACACAGCAGATGATGCAATTGATGATGACCAACAATCGAGCCCCGAACATATTAAGATTCAGCTTCAGTTACAGGCATGTTCCAGGACAGCAGAGCCAAGATGTCGGATATGATAACCTGATTTGTAACAATCTGTAAAACTTGGCATTCAAATTTAGTCAAATAGAATAGGCTGACACACAGTCATATGAAATAATCAGCAAAGCAGTCTGCAATATTGTAATTTCTGCATGTAGCAAATAATGCACAGCCAGAATTATAACAGATGAAATAATGCAACTTAGTAATTCAATACATTCCCTTTGTAAACATGATATCGGCACATCCAAGGTGTCCACACTGTAGAATAGACGCCCCTGTTCCTGTAATGAAACACACCGCCTGATACGAAGATCTAATATAGGTAACCATGATTAAATCAGATATATTGCATCTTAATAAAAGATAGACAGATAATCCAATACCCTTCCATCCAACAAGCATATGTTACTACAAAGTATGAATGCAAGATAATAAAATTTAGAGCCCATGATGTGGATAGCCAATGGAATATGCATCAGCCTTTAATATACATCAGCCTTTAATATACAAACCAAGTCAGGGTGCTCAGGCAGCCGAGTTGAATTAAAATGAGAATCTCCAAACAATGCATGCTCTGCTGCCCAATCTGCTGCTTGATTAGCTTCTCGACACGCAAAGGAGATATGAACAGTAGGAAAATGAGAAAGCCACAAGAAAATGTCCTTCATCCACGGGGATGTAGACATTCGATTATGTTTTAAATTTCGAAGCCAGGAGATTACAACCATAGAATCCCCTTGAAGCCATAATGATTCAATATAGAAAATGAGTAAGAAGATACCGTATACCTGACCAGGCACTAATAAGCTCAGCAAAAAGGACCGTGGAAGATGGAAGAAGTTTTTCCCCAATACTAAGCATAGAACCACGAGTCACAAAACTACCAGCTGAATCTTTAGATGTTACTATACCATCAAAATTGACGGTGAGCATCCCCAAGGGCGGGGGTATCCAAGAGATTAAATTGGATAGCATATAAACATGATAGCATGTTGACAATCTTCCACCGGCAACACATAAATCACAAGTAAGTAACTGAATCCATTTGTATAATATTTCGATATAAAAGCTCCTTCGTAGGTAGCCTTTGCCAAACTAGTTTCCAACAAAAGCATTTGACCCTCTTAGGAATGGATAAATGCCATATCCATGCACAGTGACGAGCAAATGAGGAATGAATAGAGCAATAAAGGGCCTCCGCAACATCTTTAGATGATAGAGATATATATTTCTTGATTTAGCCCAACCCAGGACATCAGACCAATTAGATTGAGGGAAAGGCAAGGATGTAATCATTGATACCATATCAGGACTGAAAATACTAGCCAAAAGAGGCACATCCCAGGATTTATCCGGTAGGATAAAATCAGCAACAATATAGTTCTCTAAATTCAGATGCACATTAGTAAATGGTGGCCAACAATTGAGGAGAATATTTGGAATCCAAGGATCTTTCCATATATTTATGACTGTGCCGGTGCCTATCAACCACATAAATTGAAACCGGAGCTGATGACCAATAAAAGAGATTTTGCGCCGCATAAGGGAGCTACGAGCAGGTGGTGTATAGGATACCCAGGACCGATCAAATTTATACTTAGAAAAAACTACTTGAGCCCAGAGAGATAAGAACACAAGCTTGGCCGCTAATTTGCCCAAAAGAATTGTTTGTTTATGGCACAATGAAAGAAATCCCAATCGCCCATAACCCTTCAGGAAACAAATGGTTTCCCACGAGATAAGATGAAGCCCTCTTTGATGTAAAGAATGTCCCCATAAAAATACTCGAAACTCTTGCTCCATACGGTCCAATACTAAAATGGAAATAGATAGAGATGCCAATGCATGAACTGAAATAGATGTCAAAACTGATTGAAGCAAAGTTGAGCACCCCGCAAAGGAGAGAGTTTTTCATTTCTAGGACTGAATTTTAGCCAGAATTTTCTTAGTAATAAAATTGAAATCTGACTACTTCAATTTAGATGGAGCAATAGGGACTCCAAGATACTTCCATACACCCACTGGCCATAAGATTTTGGGGTGCATTTCATGATAAGATTTGTTTCTGGCGTGGTTGCGAGGCTTTGCTAAAAATGCACCCTGGATGGTATTCAATAGGTCATTATTAAATTGTCTCTTCAATATTCTCCGACTCTTTTCCTTCTCAATTCCCTCATTGCATAACAGATTCAAAATGCCAGATCTAGAATAATTCCATCAGGGAGTTCTACTTGAACCTTCTCTTTATAAATCATCTGTACATCATTTTTACTTTTTTTTATTATACCTTTGTATGATTTTTCCAATCTTTGTAGCAAGAGTTATGTCAGATCCAATATAGGATTTGATCAAAGATTACCTTAATACTCTTTCTCTTGGCTTTGAGCATCAGCTGTCCATTTTTTTTTAATTTGAAGAAAACATAAAAATATTTAAAATATTTCAAAAATGCCAAACATAAACGTATGAAAATCGCCAATAATCTACAACATGTTTACCATCTCATTAAGTTCACAAATCACCAGCAATCATCAATTAAGTTACAAAGACATTAAACATAAACAAATAACACAAACAAAGGGGCTGGGCCTAGCTAAGGCCGGGCTTTACATCCCAAGCCCGAGTTTGGCCCGTTTATTAAACAGACTTATTATTAGGGGCAGCCTGGCTCACCGGGCATCGAACCTTTGGCCCAAGCCTGCACGAAAGACTTCAGGCTCGACGAGAGGCGGTCTTGAACAGGTCTCTAGCAGACACCCAAGGAACATGCACATGCATTAGAATATGCCATGGGCCGTCATTGTATGGAGACATGCCATACACGCATGCAAACATATTAGAGTATAATGTATAAACATATTAGAATATACCATACACCCATGTGGAATGGAGACATGCCATGCATGCAGGTACATATGTATGAACATATATAAGTACATAAACATATTAGAGTATAATGTATAAACATATTATAGTATACCATACATAAACATATTAGAGTATAATGTATAAACATAATGACATATACCATACACCCATGTGGTATGGAGACATGCCATGCATGCAAGCACACATGTATGAACATACATAATTACATACATACACATGCATACACACATCATATACAGCATGCCCACACATGCATGTGTAATTGTTGGCACATTAAATATCCCATGTGCTGCGCATGGTATGGACTATGGACTGAAGACACACACAACCCCGAAATGGAGACCGATGGCTATTTGAGCAGTTACATTTAAAGGTATGAATAACCGTTTACCCAAAAAAAAAAAAAACAGGTATGAATAACCAAAAACTTGATAACCTGATCTGATTACTTTCTAATAATCAGATTTAAATTAAATTTTAACAATCTTATTAGATCAAAGTTGGATCCATTCTGTTTTTTTATTAGATCGAACTAGGGTGCGACCATGTTCGAACCCAAAACCCTAACACATGTATACACAAATTGGATATGCAGCATATATAAATACAATCAAAAAATTCTATTGATTCCTTCTCTTTCATATTTCAATATGCATCCTTTTTCTTATGCATGTTCTCATCAACTCTCATCCACTACCATTTCGGTTCCAAAATCCCATATTGTATATTTTGATTATATTTCAATCAAATTAAACATAAATATAAATTTAAACCAATTTCAAAAGTGGTTGAATTTTTTATAAATTCCATCATTCATTTTCTGTATCCTTTTCCAAATTCACCATGCGTATGGACTCTCGTGATAAAGATCTTTTCAGTTTTGAAAATTATTAAATCAGTCCACTAAAATCTTGATACTAGATTAAATTTCAAAAAACCTCAAACACAAACTCGAATCCAAATATTAACTGAGTTTGAATATGAATTCAGATCTTGCTCTTCATTTTGATGGATATACATACATATACATATATCAGACAAACATCAAAGGCAAAAGATCTCAACGATCATTAATCATAACACCTTCACCGGCAATCATTTCTCAACATATATTTATTCCACTTGAGATTTATAAATTGACCATCAAGATGAATATATATTCTTAAAAAACGTGAGACCCAAAAAGCATTTTTATACCTGTATCTATTTTCCTCTAACCCTAAAATGAAAAAAATATAAGGGAAAAACACAGATTTCTGTATGTTTTAAGACTTTTAAGATACAGAGAAGGCAGTTCCCTAAATGGCAGGGAGAAAATATGATATACACCGTTGTCGAGCTGCAGGCACACATTCTCTTTTCTTTCGCTGCTCTTTGAATGAGAGTTCAAGTAAATGTTACCATTCTGCATGTTCTCATTCCCCAACAGAAGAATTACCATTTTCTACCTGTGAAGTGTCTGATGCAGCATCATCTATGGATAAATTTGAAATGCTCTCTGCAGCAACACTTCCATCTTCTCCATCGGATGATGGAGATTTTTGCGAGATGGCATCATCAGCAGACAGCTCCGACAGAGCTTTCTGGGAGGAGGCATCATCCGTAGACAGCTCAGAGCGATCGGAGTCCTCAGATGCTTGTTGCAGGCTCCAATACATGATGCTGGCTATGAGAGTGAGAATCATCTTCTGGTTTACCTGCAACGAAGTATTTGAAGTCATATCCAAACCCCCCAATAATCCAAAAAGGTAAAATAAATGGAGTTCTGTTGCTTATAAACACAGGTATTAAATTTTTCTCTGGCCAAGAAAGATACATCATTCTTGGGAGACCAAATCAATCAGTACACGGCCAATTATTTATCAAATCTCAGATTAATTCATAAGATTACTCACAGCTTGAAGTTACACACATAAATTGGAACTTACATCGCTACCTATTGTTGGTGATGGCATGACTTTGATTGTTGTCTCCCATGCTTGTTTGAACCGATCAACTACTTTATTTTCCTTTTTATTTTTCTTTTAAGTTTCATTATTTGATTCTTTCCTAAACCTGTGCAATTTCCCCCCTCAAGTTCTTAGTCTTTTCATTAGCTAAATTGCTACCAAACATCGCACTTGCAGCTATTAAGTAGAAATACTTACAGGAAATTAAGAACCATCAATTGCCAGGGCCCAAATACTACCTCCCTCAAATAATATAGTCAATCTGACACATGTAGTAGCTGATTGATACATGTGTAGCATGTTGTTTTTAAAGCTAACAGTTGTTCCAACCAAACATATCAGACATAGTAACAATGGTCCACCACTCATCAAATGGTTAGATGTCTAGATCAGGAAGAAATTAAGAAATTGGACAGTAATAAACTGGTTGGCGATTAATTTCTCGTTGACTAGGTTGAAATTGTCAAGGCACTGCAAGCAAAACAAAATGAACAAAATTATACTGCTTTTACCTCCATGATATCCTCAGGCAATAAGAAGATGGAGCACCCAAGTTTTCTCGCCACACTGATTATGTATGTAGCATTCAATCTCTTCTGCTCATCTGCAGAACCATAACATGCACATTCACATGGTTAGGAGAATGGATCAACTTATTGTCTGCTATGGTGGACTGTAAAATCTAAATTCCTCCACTGATGTTAATAGTTTGTCCTCCTTTTGTTACCCCAAACTCATGCAAATTAACAAACAAACACGGAAAAGCCCAAAGTGGTTTACAATACATGCACCTACTTAGTTAAGGGTAGACTCAGAACTTTAAAGCTAATGCTAGAAATGTACCTGCTTCACCCTTTGTAATAAGGTTCCAGTTAACAACCCTTGGCTCTACAGCACTGAGAAGCTCGAGGAAAAATATGCCATTTGATATACTCTTATCCTGCAGGAAGAAATAAGAGAAAATGAAGGGAGCTCCCAAGATGTAGCACATGAGCTGCAGCAAAAGAGATGAGCATACCTTGAAACTTTGGATTTGAGAAGTTCTGCCTGTGCTCTTCACTTTACGGTTGGCCCAATTTAAAATATCAGCATCTGTTATCTCTTTTCCTTGGGAATGGTATCTTAGGTTCTTTAGGAGTTGTAAAATATTGAATCTCATCAACTGCCACATATAAGCTTGAAAAAGAAATCCAATGATAGAACATCAAATTTAGTTTGAATCAGCCATCACTAAATAAATTTTAAACCTATGAAGAAAAAAAAGATCAGATCTAGCTCAACAGAAATAATAAACTGATGCATGGTTATCCAGTTACACAGTTGAGTTGTTATTGTAACAAACTGGATCTCACATGAACTTTGTATAGGAAGTGATCATTACATAGCACCTCTGTGGACTAGTCAAATCGGAAGCATTGCCATGCTAGGATACACAAGAGCTATATACAACTGTAAATATTCCAAGCAGTAATAGTGAAGATGATATTATAAGATAGGATGGAATGATGTGAGCAGCATCAGAAGTGATAATGGCGGTGCTTCAACATTTGATCTCATGATCGCAAAAAGGATCAATAAATCTACAAATATACATCAAGGACTGACCTTAATGAAGATAAGCTTGCCAGATAGAATCCAGCAGCAGTACTTTGCTGCAAGCATAGTTTGCTGACCAAAATATATACACCTTTCAATCTGTAAATTGCTCTCTTCCTCCTCACATCATTATAGGCACAGGAAGAAGTTATGATAAACATAATCATGAACTGCCATACTCCTTTAATCACTAATTGTACTGATTGTGGAGTTGAAACTTGTGGGCTTACATCTTACCTATAAAACAGTTAAATGGTTCATGAAATTATGAAACCACTGATTGACATTTTATCTAATCAACACGGACCATGAGTTGAGAGGTGAGTAGGACCCCTAGGTTCGGCCGCGTCTTGAGGTGGTCCTTGTGATAGGCTTACTATTCATTTCTGACCATCATTCAACTAGTAAGTCCGATTTTGCAAGCACCGGACAAGTGATCCATGAAAAAGCAATTGACTGCTACCTTGAAGAAAAACAGTATTTCTGTGAGCCAACATTAATCCTCGGATAGTACTTGGCTGTTAACCGATGCACTCTAGCTGGAATCCAGTTATCCTAACAAGCCATAATGAGGACACGATCACAGAGAGGAGGAAAATGACTTGCATCAGGATATCTTCTTGGATGAGTGAAGCTCATGTGAGGCCTACAAAGATTTCATGAAGGACCCAAGAACGGCAACCCTGAACTTTTGTACCACAGATATTTAAGAATAGGTTTTGAAGTGAACTAACAGGGGGATCGATATATAGCCCACAGACTGACTAGAATTATACAGTTCTCATACATAGTCAAGTACTCATACAAAGATGAAAAATATACACATACGAGCATAACAGGGAAAAATGTCCTCCAATGCAAATACAAGCAATGAGTTACCAAATAAATGTAGCAACCATCTAGCAATCTCACAATTATATAACTATAAACTCATCCAATTCCATAGATACCATACAGTCCAGAACCATGTCATGTTACAACAGAACATACGATTATTTCATGGTCGAAGCTCCAACAAAGCTGGGCCATTTGAGTTTTGTCGAGACCTAATATATGTAAGTGTTTAAAGCCCCAGATTACAATATGTATGTTCCATGCGCACATGTATATGGGCAGCCAAAGATGATAATGAAGATGATAAAGGATTGGAAAAGTTACAGAGACACCCCTTCAAGTTTGGGCAGTTCACACTTAAACCCAAAAGGTTTAAAAAGTATCAATACCCACCAAAATTTTAAATTCGTTGCAATATGGCCCAGCCATCTACCTCTATTATAAAATCTGCTCTTGCTTTGGTGGGAAATGAAGAGGAGGAAAGTAGCAATTTGAGACCTGTTCTAGCTGATGAATGACTTCATCCTTTGAAATCTATGCTTGTAGATAGATGACAAAGGATGGAGCATTTTAAGATTCATGCAAATGGTTGGATGATAGAGGATAAAACTTTTTAAGATCTGTGCAGGCAGAGGAATGACAAAGAATGATATGCTTTAAGAGTTGTGTAGGCATATGAATGACAGTAGATGGAGTGCTCTAAGATCTATGCATGTGAATGGATGATCAAGGATAAAGTACTTCGAGATCTATATATGTGGATAGATGATAGAGAATGGAGTGCTTTGAGCTATGTACAAATAGATGGATTATAGAGGACGAACTACTTTGAGATTTGTGCAAGGCTGCAAGCAAATGGATGACGAAGGATAGAGCACTTCGAAATCCATATGGATGGATGAATGATGGGAGATGGAGTACTTTGTGATCTATATAGATCGACAAATGACAATGGATGAAGTGCTTTTAGATTTGTACAAGCGGATAGATGATAGAGAATGAAGTACTTTGAGATTTGCACGAGTAGATAGATGAAAAAGTATGGAGTGCTTTAAGATTTGTGCAGACAGATGAATAGCTAACAATAGAGTGCTTTAAGATCTATGCAAGCAGATAGATGATAAAGTATAAAATGCTTTAAGATTTGTATAGGCAAATGGATGATAAAGGATTGAGCGCTTTGAGATTTATGCAAATGAATAGATCATGGATGAAGCGCTTTGATATCTGTATAGGCGAATGGATCACAAACAACGCTTTGCGATATATGTAGGTAGATAGATGACAAAGAATGAAACTCTTTAAGATCTATGCATGCAAATGGATGAATGAGACCGGAGCACTTTAGAATTTGTGCTGGAAAATGAATAAAGATGGGATGCTTTAAGTCTGTGTAGATGAATGAATGATAAAGAATGAAGTGCTTTAAGATTTGTGCAGGTAAATAAATGATAAAAGATTGCCTCTGAAGAAAAGGTATTTTTGTCTTTTTACTTATTCCATTAACGGTGTTAGGATCTAGATAGACGATTGGACCACATTGTAACATGTTAGAAATTTTTGTGACTCATTGACACTTTTTAAACTTTTGGGGTCTAAATGTAAATAGCCCAAACTTGAAAGGATGTCCAGTAATTTTTCCTAAAAGATTTTAGAGCCATTGTAGCAATAAAAAAAAATAAATTAGGAGATAGCACACATGGAGGAAATTGGTAAAAAGATTGCTATTGCAAAACAATCAATTGAAACTAGGGGAAGTAAAGATTGACTTGCATCCTGCAGAAAATAGCAAATATAAACTCACCAAGAATTAGCTTCTTATTTCCTTGTACAATGTCATTACCCGCTATGTTAACAAGTGAGAACTTTAATTGTTTCCCAATCCTTATAACTTGGTTGCAGTTTTCTACTTTTCTGAATGGCATCTTGATGGGAGGTTTTGTTGCATGCTTCCAATTAACCGATCCCGAAGAAATTTTGTCGAGTACTTCCAAAATAACCCATCTGTACCAGTCGGATAACAATCAGCATTATTAGCACAAAAAGGCAAACATTTATTGCAAAAACTGCTTACCCATTTCTGACATCCTCAAACAAATCATTAACATATGAAGCAACTCCAAGACTGTTGATCCACAACCGAAAAGCTCTTTCTTCTCTAGACACTTGCACATCATCAGGCATCATCTCTGCAAAGGAGATTTTTTTGCTATCTACAGACAGACCATTTCTGCACAAATTGACTTACGATTAGTGTATAACCTTTCTTCCTCCAAAAGAGTATGAAGAGAGATCTCTTATGCTTTTTCTGATAACAATGATGAATTGTCACAAGAATTTTATACAACAAAACAAGAGATTTAGGTCAACCAAAATGCAGATTCTTTCAAATGGCACAGAACACATGCGTTCCAATTTCCCTTTTCCTAACTAAACATCTTAAAGACTATGCTAATCCAAACAGGTGGGAAGAGGCTTGATGGTTGTGGTACAGAATATAAAGTTCATTCCATGTATTCCAGATACAAAGATTTACAGAACGTAATGGCCAAGATATAAGTAAGAAGGGTACTGTACATTAATGTGTTAACTGATTAGAGTAACAAATTGATTAATAGGAATAATTACAGAAACATGAAAAGAGATAATTTGAAGTTTGAACATGAAAAATACTGGACAAATCCAAATTTTCTTTTTATTATTTAATAAAGCTAAATAGAATCTTATAACCAGCTTAGAGAGAGCGAGAGAGAGAGATTATGTTAGCAATGAGCTGAAATTTGAAGACTTTTGACAATGATGCATATCATACCATTTTTCCCCGGGAAAGGTTTCAAATCCTGGTGGAACATCCTGCGGGACAAGAGGATGGGGTACTCTTCCATGTGTTGGGATGGGTCCTATCATCGTCCCAGTATCTCGATCGGCACACCATATCTCCCATCCCAAGTTTCAGGATGGGGTGGGATGGCCGCACACCCTATTGGCAAAAACCCTGCCCAATGGGATTTAAAACCTTGTGGGAGAAACATTATTAGCCCCAAGAGCTTACAAGGGTAAAATGCGACATACTGCCAAAATTTTGCACAGATAATTATACACATAACAAATAAGCCACATAGCAAATAGACTTTTCCACCAATAATTGTACACAGCCAATAAATCACATCCCATCTATATGACATCAGCTTTATAAATTCTTCACCAGCCTCATTCTCACCAAGGGTGAATCCTCAACCATTCTTGTTCTTTCTCTACAAATGCTTCCTTTGACTTAAATCCATGTTTCTAACATTTTTACGTCCTCTTTTGGAACTGGTTTACACATTTGAACCTCTCTTGGTAGAGGGGTATCATCCTGTCATCAAAGTCGATCATCATTATTTTTCTCTAAAAAAAAGATCCCTTGTATGTACTTAATTTCATTCCTTGCCTTCTACCTTGCTACAACAGATATGCTTTGTCTAGGGCCTAGAATCATTTGCATTCAAAGTAAAATTGCATTCAACATTTCCCATTTTTATTCAACAAATACTCCAATTTATAGCATCCTTTTATTTATCTCATCTCATTTCATAACACTAAAGCCATGTATAGCATGCATCGTAGGTGGTGATATGTAATCTATAAAGAGGTAAGAACTAAAGACTGAACCTTTGATGCAGGCTCACAGCAGCTAAACTCTTATCCGTCTTACCATAACTACTACCATATTGTCACTAACACCTTCTACAAGTCCTTATTTCCCTAAATAAAAACTATCACGATACTTTCTTCCTGACGCCTACCTCCATTTTTCTCTAGTTTCTCCCATCATAGAAGTTTCTTTCCAAAATCAAGTACATGGATAGTCTTTCCCCTTGGAACCTGTTTATCAAATTTCTAAACAAGTAAAACAATTAGCTGCTAACGATCATTGTTTGTGCTGTATCACCCTTTCCCAAATAATTAAGCCGAACCCCTAAGTTCAATCCAGTTAGTTTTTAGTACTTTGACAACTGGAGGAAAGGCAGTGTTGGAAATTTTATTTGGATTTTAAATAGTCACAATGACATACGACAACAAATTTTTCTGTGAGATTGCTCATGATTTGCTGACATTTTTAATGTGTTGTTAAGACCCTCACCTACCAATAATAGAGAATTATCCAAGTTAAATACCTCCTTGGCATCATGTGCCTAGTCTTATCTTACATAATTTTTTTTATTCACCTAAATAATTCTGTTTAATAATTACAACAAACTTATTCAGGGTCGCGCCATGCCCCATTAGAAGTTTGCATGCCTCTCCTTTTTCGATGAAGTTTTCATACTTCTCACTCTTAATGAGGTCTATATTTTCCTTTACGCTTCACTTTTCCTAATTAATTAGAGATATTCTACCTGCCTTAGAGAAAGGATTATGTTTCTTCCTCTCCTAGTTTTATTTTATCATCATAATCAGAATTTATAGACAAACTTACTAGATGTGTGACATCCATATCATCTGTCTATGTTATCCATCAAGCAGGACTTTCCAACTGGTATTGTTTTGGAACTTGATAAACCCAAAACTGAATACTTAATCACTAGCATCAAATAGAAGATGAATGACAAAAACAACAAATGAATACTTGGCTCCCTCTCATCTTCAAAATGTGGTTTCCCTCAGTTATAACTTTACCATCATGGGAGTAATTTTAGGCAGTTCCTCTCCCTACACAATATCACTATAATTAACGATTCATATTTTCATCGCAAATCATGTTTATCAAAAGATCAAAACAGTCATAATAAGAAGGTAATTGAAATCAGTTTAATAACATGCAATGAGGACTTGACTTTAAATAAGAAAGAGTAGCAAATTGCAATTCACAAGGTCAAGAATAACTTCCTATTCATGTTCGCTAATATGTTTGTCTTAGAACAAGATGTAGTCAAGTTGCACCTTTTCATTACCTTTCGTTGCAGTACTGACAGGAAAAATATGTGCAAATAAGATGAATGTAACATTAAAATCCAATGGGTGAAGAGGTTCTCGGAAGAAAGGAAAAGAGAGCTGATCATGCTTACCTATGATGAAATATTTGTGCAACAAATGCAAGATTGAGATTTGGTGAGCCCTCAACAATATCCTTTGGGCTAAGATATTTTTTGCAATCCATTTTCTCTGCATGATCGAGCACCATTTTAGCCCTTTCAGTAGGATCTTTGGCATCCAAAGTTGCCGGATTACAATGCTCGGGGGCAAGAACATTAAGAAGGTAGGCGTAAGCCTCTCCATCCTGTAACCAATGGGCGTGTAAAATATACATTTTACAGCCAAAAAAAGTCTTATAAATAAATGAGGTGTTGTATAATAACAACCATTGCATGCATAACAAGCAGTACACTAAAATAACAGTGACTGAAAATAGATTATCAATGACATGGCATTCACTGGTTAGGGAATGCGTCTCAACAGCTGGTGCTTTGCATCTATATTGGAATTGCTGGTAGGGTCTATTAAGTGTGACTTGTAGGCTACGTTAGCCTCTTTTGGATCACATATATTAGCCTTTAATATAATCAGTCCAGACAAAACACAGAAGCAATAAGATGATATCTTACTCCTTTGTGAAGAAATGATAACAGGTCCTTGCCAGAACAAAAGCAAGCATACAACTATGGCCATCCCTGGTTAAACTAGATGAATAAATGCCCAGAGGCATTGCAGATTCTCTCATAACTACTACCAATCCCAGATGAAATACTAAGATATTGCTTTAATGCTGAATACTTTTAAGTCCTCAATTGTTATCCATTTGATTCACATGTGAGTCATCAGAAATATAGGCCTTGGAAGGGCTTGAGCATTGATGAGGTTCTGAAATATACACCAAGATGCACCACAACCTTCTCTCCCATGACTAATATCTCTTTAAGTACTGAGCTATTGCTCTATTATCATATTAATTGTTTTTAGATCTTCAGCATGATCCAGTCACCCATTTGATTTACATATGTGTAATCAAAGACAAATCTTGCAAGGCTTGAGCAAGGGTGGGGTACTGAAACTTGTAAATACACAGAAGGATTCCAGTTCACAACTTTCTAATGAACATAATGTCATTTCAGTGGATGATATAAAATGGTCATCAATCTCAACATTATCATCTAGCTTAAAACTATATAGGTTAAACTCACTGCAGAGTGCAAAATGTCAACCGAAGAAAATTTGTGAGAACTAGTATGTTATACCAAGTTATATTTTTGTACAATTTTGTCTTTCTAAAACCTTGAAAACTAATGTGAATGTCAGAATTTGATAAACTTTCTCGGATTCAAAATCTAGGATAGTACCTTAACATCAGAAGAAAAATTTGTTATAGTTTTTTTGTAGCCTGCTTTCTTGAGATGAAAGTTCATCCATTTAAGTAACATTTTTTCTGGTGCCAAACTCATAAGTTCCTCCACATCCTGTAAAACATAACACCAATATCTCTTAACATAATAATGCTTTTATAGAATCTGCTAACCAAAAATGACCAAACAATGACCAAAAAGCAAATGCCGACCTTACTGTCATCTACCAACTCCACTAGTTGAGGTGTCTTCTTTAAGTTGAGATCAGCTAACAGTTGTATCTGAAAATAGGAGATGCCAAGGAAAAACAGAGTGAGCTGATTTTCTTTCCAACATATGTCATTGCAATACTGATTTTAAATAGGTTTGACATGTGTGTGTGCGTGCATGTGTGCGTGTGTCTGTGTGCATGCGTGCATGCGTGTGTGTGTGTGAGAGAGAGAGAGAGAGAGGGAGAGAGAGAAAGAGAGAGCAATTAAATAAGCCCAGCTCCAAATAAGCTGAACCACTCTATTCTATGCTAAAATGTGATGATAAATTTACCCATGAAACAAGAATGACCAACATGTACCTTTATAATCTGAGATATCAATCCAAGCAATAGGTGGGGCTGCATTGCAAAAAAGGGTTTCAATCCTCAGAAATAAAGTTATAATAATTGAAATAGAAAGAAGAAATCAACTTCTGCATTGGAACTCAAATTTCAAAGGGAACTCTTGCAGATAGTCAGGATCCAATATAATACAGGTGGGAGGGTGGTATCATAAGAAAAATTGAATGCTAGCAACAAACTTCAGTTGCTCCAAATATCAATCGCAGGGGTTACAATTTGCAGCAAAGTAGAAAAGAGTTGTTACTTTGTTTTTTCTTACTGCACTGCAGTACCAAGATGCAGAAGCTACTCTCATCACCGAACTAAACTTTAGTCAGAAGATAAAATAACTTTCAAGAGTTAAGGATAAATTCTTGAAGAAATTTGAGTTAAAGAAGTGAGCAATGATGACTTCGATCCAAGCATGGACAGGAAGAGGTGAAGCATTAACATAGGCCAATAGATAACGATAGAAACTGAAGTCAAAAATATAAGATGATCATAATTTGATTTTTATTAGTATCATGGCTTTCCCTCTAGCTGCTTGAAGGAAAAAAAATGTAGCCCTTGAGAACTTGATAACAGACTCAAAAAGCCAACTGCATATGGTATGCGGTAGGCCTCATATCAATGGGCCACCAAGCTGAAGAATGAAAACCAATTATTTCATCTTATTTGAATGAAAAGGGAATTAGAAGAACATGAGAACAGAATTACATAAAGTGGGGAACGATGACAACATTTAATATTCCCAAAAACAAATGCAGCAAAATAACTGACGAAAATCCATATGAAGCCAAATAGCAAAACCATTCAGGCTTACCCTTCCTTCAACTAAGTCTTGTGTTCCAATATTAACTACGGTGCACCCAATGGCTTTTGCTGAGTTGAGGCAAAGAGTGTGATTCTCATTTCTCTCCCATGGGTTTAGTACTCGTTTTGTGTTAATTGCTCTGTCATCTATTGTCCCCGGCACCGCAACATTGATCAACTTACTAAATAAAATTGAAGCAAAATCATGAAGATAAGAATAGCAATATCCAAAAAATGAGCCGCTTTCTAACATGCATCCAGTAGAATCATTAGAACACACAAACTTACAAGATTACATCAGCCTTCTTTCAAAAATTAAAATCTGAGAATATCAAACCATTGAAAATAAATCGATGACAAATTTGCTGAAGAAACAAGACCCAAACAACTAACCAGAGGAGAACACCATCCTTTGCAAGGTTGAAGAGATCGTTTGAATCTGGATCAAGCGGGAGATAATTCTTCAAAAATGGGTCATCCCGAAGATAACTGTTGATATGTGCTACATAAGAAGCTTTCTCTGATTCACTGATAGTGTGCACTTGTGTGGTTGTAGCGGTCTTCAGGAATGCTGATGAGTTCTTTGAAACGCCCAATTTGCCTGCAGTCCGTGCTTGGAGGTTTAGATACGCCTGCTCAATTCACCAATTCTTCTTCACCAAATCTTAACCCCAATCCTATTACACAAAGAAGAGGATCCAATGACAACAACAGATAACCAGACAATACCCGAAGGAATGTTTCAAAGTCAATCTCCTGGCTGGTATCCGGGTATGACTCGCCCAAGATTGCAGAGATCTCTTCCTCGGTGAGCACCTCCTTGAGACCCTTCAGCTTTCCCATTACTGCCGGCAAGTTACCAATCGCCACTTGGCCCGACTCCCTCTTCAACGACAGGAACTGTTCCATCCCATCCCACAGAAAATAATTAAGCCAACAAGCAACGTCATTTGAAATCGAAACAAAAGAATCGAGTGTGGTTTGTAGCATCTTACTTTGGATTTGAGGCCCCGCAGTTCCACCTGGGTGAATTGGCTCTGGAGCCAGGGATCAGAGACAAGAACCCCAACATAACCAGACATTTTTTTTTTTTCCAATACAATCGATCTTGTAACCCTATTCACTATCAGTTCTTGATTCACCCAGACGGGAATAGAAAAACCCCAATGAAAATTATCCCCTTTTTTTAGCTCAATTCAGTTTGAAATCCAAAAACCAGCAGAGAGAATCAAACAAAATTTCTCCTCCGACGCCTGAAAAAAAGCACTAAAACCAATAAAACAAATCAAGAAAAGAGCTGCCAAAATAACAAATCTTTCTCTAGATTTCCAGTCGAAATAAAGGGGGATTTGAACTACAACTTGAGAGGCAACAGAGCGCACGCACCTGCTGGAACACGGATTCACAAGGCAATGATGCTCCGTTTCCTCTTGTTTTCTCTGTTCCTCGTCTTCAAGTCTTTTCCTTTCTCTCTGTTCTTTCTTGCTCTTCTTTGCTTTGTTTTCTTCTTCTGATTTCAGATTTTGTGATTGGCAGAGGAGAAGTAGGGGAAGGGCTGAATTCAGATCGAAATCCAAAAACCAACTCAAGAACCGAACGATTACGAATCCAACAAAGGAAATCACCGACTTTTTCACCTGCAACGCCCGAAGAAAGCATTAAACCCAAAGAAAAACTCAGGAAACAAGCTACACTCGCAAAAAGATCCAATCTTTCCCAAGATTTTCAAGAAACGAGAGAGAGAGAGAGAGAGAGAGGCGGCAGAGCGAACGCACCAGCTGAAACAAGGATTCACGCGGCAAAGAGACAGCTCTTCGGATCCTTTCCTTTCTCTCTACTCTATTTCTTCTCCTTTTTCTTTGGATTCGGATTTCGCGAGGGGTGGAGAAGAAGGAAGGGAAAAGCGTCCCTCCTTCGCTGTCTCGCGGCCGAAAGACGGTGATGGATGACAGGATGAAAAAATCTCGAGAGAAGAATAGAGGGCAGCCGCGAAGACGGAAGAGACAGACAAAAAAACCTTGCCACCTTTTATAGCCACCGCCCTTGCCATGAATAATAAATAAAGATCATGCAATGGTGTGACCTTGGAGGTCCATGCACATGTACTATTTGCACGAGAAAATACACGCGTAAACCTCGCGATGTTAGTGTATGCCGGCCCTCCCGGCATCGAGTCTGCATACTCTATCATGCGTGTGATGCAGAGCCACAGAGTTCTTATTTATCTAGACGACGGATTTGGTGTCTCGACACGATCTTTTTCATTTATTAAATGAAGGACAGCCGTCTATCACATGATACGATAGTTCTCTAGACCTCTATGATGCAAAACATGTATCATAGAGATCCAATGCTACACATGTATAGGAGACTTGTATTTGTGTGTGTTGGGATGCTTGATGGTCTACGAGTGCATGGAGTTGGGGTGGGGATGTAGACGAGGCATACAAGGATGGAGACTTCTTTCCAGTACGAGTCGTTGAACCTCATGTTATGCGTGGATGACAACCATTGATCTCGATGGTCCAACGAAAGGCTCTGCCATGGGCCGAAAGATTTTTCATTGATTTGATATGGAATGGTTTGTTCAATATTTGCCGTGTACGCAAGTTGTACATAATTCAAACATAAAAGTAGTTATTTTAATCGACAATTAGGTAAGTGAAAATGTTATCCCATCATCTTTTATCTTTTTTCTCTTTCTGACAACAGAAAAGGGAGGAAAGTCCATCCAAAGCTTCATATATAATGTTCTGGTAGTCCCTTTTTTTTTTTTTTTTTTTTTTTTTTTTTTTTCTTTTCTTTTTGGGTGAAGTAGTAGTCTTTTTTTCAATATAGGTCAATCTAGGGGGGTTTTAGGTAATCTGACCAGGGAGATGAGCTGTAGCGGACTACTAATCTCATGCCTTTAAAGCTAACAATAAATCAAATTTTTGTAGATCATGTTGCCACCCAAAATTTGGGGCGAAAAAGACTAGATAAGCTAGTGAATGAGTGATGGTAGAACCTTGTTCAGATTAATCTACTTGAATGAACAGACAGTTATAAGTTTGACATGAAAATAAAAGTGAAAACACTGAAAATTGATAGATTTTGTCCAACTAGAGATTCTTCGATGCTCAAGTTAAACAAAGATTTAAAGAATAGTAGAAGTTTGAGAGAAAATAAGAGTTCCCATACAAGTAAGGATATGCATACCTGAAGATTTCGTGAATGTTGTTTATATAGGATGAAGATTGGTATCCATCGAGAAGAAAAGTAAACATATGCCTTAACTACTTAATAACCACCTACATATTGTGCATAAAACATATATTTGTGGGCTGAGTTGCAGTGGTCAGCGGTCGCTCATTGGGCGAGCTTTTACAATCTTTAGAGTCTTTGACGAACACCATATGGCAAGCTTTCGTTGGTCAGTTAGATTATGTCAGAAAAGATTGGATCCGAGGTGTATCAAGATGCATCTTAATGTTATTTGTTAGAGGACCAGGAGTTTCTATTATTTTTCTTTCTAATAACTTTCTAAATATGTTAGTAATCTAATTACATCCTTTCTAACAAAGGTGTCGCCCATAAAACACCCCATGCTCTTTTAACTTCTCTTCCTTTCTTGGATTTGGCTTGTCTTGTGGGGGTGGATGGCATTGGCAAAAGGTAATCTAGCTCCATAAACTTTCATTTCTTGAACATCCAACCAACAGGAGCTTTAGCAATGCCCGCAATAGCTCAGTTAAGGCCATTATGACATATCTCATTGTAGCATAGGGTGTGTACTGTGTAATAGCGTGACCGCACCACATCTCCTTGTGACCATATATGTCAGCTTTTTGAGCTTGCAGCACGTAGCCCACGAGAATTTATCACCATAAATCTACCACCATGTTTGACCGACATGTCTCTCATGAAGACAAATAATATGATAAATTGAATCGTATCTTATGTTACTGTATATATCGGAGACTGCATGTGACGATAGACAGAGATATGCTTATAGATCTCATAAAATTTTTTTATTTTTTAATTTTATTATTATATTCATATTAAAATGATGTAACCGTAAGTTTGTAAAAAAAAAAAAAAAAAAAAAAAAAAAAAAAAAAAAAAAAAAAGAAGAAGAAGAAGAAGAAGAAGAAGAAGAAGAAGTAAAAGAACAAAGAGCCAACTGCTATGCTGTGCCTGCGAATCGAAATCAAGCTGGAGCTAAATGACATTACTCTCCCCAGAGATCCAGTTTTATATGGAAGAACATCCCTTGCGATTAAAGCAAAGCCAAGGTAAAACAATGCAAGCTGACAAACCATTCAATAGATGTACAAGTTGTAGATCCACCCTTCACTATTTTCAAATACATGGGGCATCGCCATGGCCGAAAGGACGGTGCTCAGATACATGCAGCGCCAGTTAATGTTCCCCCGACAGCGATAAAGAAGGCGAATAATAGATTTAGACCCCTTTTCCACACAAGAGAGAATAATTGAGAACATGGTACATGTGACCTTGGGGGATAATTCTTTGTCCTCTCCTACCTGATTGCCCTACACTGTTTTCCTTCATTTTAGTGCCTTGAATTAAGCTGCACTAGTTAAATTTTCCCACAAAAATCAATAACAACTACGACCAATTGTCCCGGGGTGAGTGTTTTCTTATCCAAACACCCGTGCAGCGCCCCAGCATGCCACACACCAAGGCCAGTCCTCTTGAGTCCTTTCCTCGGACATACCAATAAGCACGCAGCAGTTCAGCCACATAGCCAAGCTTGCACCTCTATGCCCCTGCCTGACAACACTGTTGTACTGAATACCGATGACACCCTCAAGTGTCCATAAGCAATCCGACCCCTCGAATCAACTGCAATGCTCATGCACACCTCCGTGCCATAACATAGACTCTTTCCAAGAGTGCTCCGCAGCTCAACACCTCTGTGTCAACTCTAAGGCTTTGCCCCTCAAGCCAAGCACTGCTCATCCCAGATATCTTGATCCTCAACATACCCTCGTGCCAAGACATAACCATTGTGTCACTGATCCGCAACCCACCAAGCTACCCTTCAGTACTACACATATCAAATCCACATAGCACGACCATGCAACGCCACCACTATGCATGAGGCCCGAGCAAATCCATCTTTAATGCAGTCCAGCTAAACTACCAAGCTGACATGACCTGTAGCTCCTCCAAGCTACAGATAATCGTACACATCCGAGTCCTTTGGGGTTCGACTATCCAAACTTCCCCCACAAACTCTTGTGCCACGATCCCGATCTTGCATCCTTGATATGCCTTTCCATCTCTGGTCATATCGTTTGACAATATTCATGGCCTGCTCGCCCATCACTGTGCATTACCATGATCCTGAGGATACATGACCGCACCACCCAATATCTTAGGTCCACAGCCTACTCACGCATTGAGCACTACCACGATATCGGCATCCAAGTCTGCCCCATCAAGTAAATATCTTCGACTGGATGATAAATGCATCAAGCCATCCTCTCCTTGGCATGACCCTCTTGGCCATCCATGATCCTTGACCCAACTCCAAGACACATATACCGATCGATATATCATAAGCCTATCTTGTTCTCCACGACCGACCGATTCCCATGGCCATCCCAGAGCACTAGACTTCTTAGTTGCCAGGATGATTCCAGGGACTTTGATACATAATAACACAAAAATTGCCATGAAATTTCTTTCCCGGAAAACAACATATGAAGGTTTCTAGCTCTACAAGTAGGTAAACTTATGCCGATACCTCATCGGCATTAAAAAAAAAAATGAATTGTCATTGATTAAATAAAGATCGCTCATGAACTTTAAAGCATGCTGATGAGATTTTATTCATGATCCCATATACCTGCCTCTGGTGCATAAATACTCCATCAATTCTCTTATGAAAAACATGTCATAATTTGAATGATTAGGGATGATGGTCCACCATCATCACTATTATTTGACGTTCTTTCAAGAAACCCATGCACCACCTACCCTTTCAAAAAAATTCAAGGAAGGATTTCTATAATTAACGTTAAGAGTGATGATAGTTTATTTATAATGTGCATGGATTTCCAGCGTAGCAGCTTTTCTTTTTTTTCATAGAATGGAAGGATCATATCATTCTATTCTGAATATGTCCTACAAAATCAGATAATAAAATATTATAGAACAAAGAAGGAATAGATGTAAAATCAATCCACAAATACCATCCTAAAATGCTTTTAGCATCCATATTTATTCTAATTGGATACAAATACGAATTGGATATTAACCATATGCATATTTATTCTGAATGGATATAAATATAAGTCGGATATTAGTTATATCCATATTTTTTTTATTCAAATATGATACAAGTCAGATATTATTCGGATTCAAACCAGATTTTGAGCAAATGCCAATAATGAAAACCAACATAAGCAATTGAGCCACTAACGATGGGAATGGAATCCAATATCAAGATAGCACATTATGCATAAGTAACCATATGTTTAACTATAATTATTAAACTAGCATATAGAGTGATCGGACCAAGAGTCTGGGTCATTAGTTCAACTGAATTTGTATTAAAAATATTAAAAATTATCTTTAAATATATATATATATATATATAATAAATAAGGATCGTCTATGTTATAGAGAATTCGTAAGAAAAATACTTATAGATGTAAGAATATGTTACACGTTCCAATATTTTAAGATATTTATATAAAAGCTAGCCCAACTAGGCCCGTTTAGACTAAAGTCGGCATAACCAACCGACTTCAGACTGAAAATTCAACCAAAAAAAAGAGGGGCTCAAAACAGAGGAATCGCGATCGTTCTTCTACTCAAGCGCTCTTTCGTAAGTTTTAGCCTAATAGCCATTGTCGGTATAGACTCTTCGAGGCCAGTACAATGACCAATGGCTATTAGGGACTGCCGTAATTGATGAACTACCAGTGTTAAGCCGACCTTATCCTTCCAAATCCATGATTTACACCCCCCCCTCCGATCAATCATCTATTGAAACCCATCTCCGCCTCTCATCCTGTTCTTCTTCATCTTCAATGGCCATCGTACTATCGTGCCGAGTACTACCACCCTCAAAACCTCCTTTCCCTCTTAAAACTCTCCATGCTCTATTTTTTCCCCATCTCGTGATCTCCATCATTTTTACTAGTGGAATATTCCACACCGATCGGTCAAGCTCTGTCACCACCACCATCTCTGATGAGTCTCCTCTCCTTGTTTCTCTTTTTGGCCTTGAGGTGCCGTCACCAAGGCAACAAAGGTAACACCCCTTTCCTCCCCCTCTCTCTCTCTCTCTCCTTCTCTATGTACAACCAAACCGCCGGCCACCTTGGCTGTGCCTTCATCGCCCGACCACTCTGGCCATGCCACCACTACCCAGCGCCACCTTGGCCATGCTCATGTTGGGCCATGCTTTTCTCTCGATTCTTCTATGCCACAGGGAGAACCCCTATTGTAACATGGAAAGCAGGGAGAGAGAGGAAAAACGAAAAAAATCAGAGAGAGAGAGAATAATCCAAACTTTGTTGGAACCTAAATTGAGTCTTTCTATCTCCATTGATCGACTCAGATCAAGCCTAATTTTTTTAATTTTTCTTTAATGTGCAAATTAAATCAAATCTGTAGATTTCATTTTGACCATGTTAGAATTTGAATCTGATTAGTGAGGAGGTGTGATCATAACCATATTCTTTACATTCAAGTAACAAGGAACTCTACCTAAAATTCTATCTTAGATAATGTTAGATCCTATAAAAGCCAATAAAAAATATTGATCCTACCAATGGACTATAAAAAAAATGTATCAAAGCAAAGACAAGATACGCAAGCAAGTCCATTAGAGTGAGATACCGATACATATACCGTCGGAGTAAGCCAATAGGATACCAAAGGGGTAAGGCAATTCGATAGAGAGATATTGTTCTTTTGAACTCTAACACAGAGCTCCTATTGCTCGAGTCACAGAACTCGAGGAAAAGATCTGTTTTGAAAGATTAGAAAAAGAAGAGTGTTTGATCTACTAATAGTGGCACAAGAACAGCAACTATACTGGCATTTGCTCTAACTTAAGCAAGACACATTTTTGAGACATAATGATCCATACTCTCTCTCGGGGAGCTTAGGCTTGGCAACCCAAGCTCTATCCACCAAACCAATATCTAATATCTTTGTTGGGGATCTAGGCTTGTGGCATCCTCCATCTTTTAAAGGCCTTTCAAAATAAATATCTCTTTCTTCCCGGGCACCATTGCTTTCCTTAATTCGAGCACAGTGTCTTTGATAAATCATTTTCTCAATCTTTGTCTCATCTCTGATTCTATGGTTTAGTCACCTTAGTCCAGTGTATCAGAAAGTATATCTATCTTTTCGAGCCATAAGGAGTTAGATTCAACCTTGATATATGAGCAAGATCAAAGCATAAAAACCAAAGTAAATCTCGTTTATCCCTTCTCCTCCGCCTTCTTTAAAGCCTTGTGACTCCCATCCCATCAAGTCAGGAACCAAAGACTGAAACTAGCCTAACCCCGATTAAGTGGAGATCAAGGGATGCACGGAGCTCAATCCTTTTTGTTTAGATTCAGGAATCATACACATCCCTCGTCTATGAGTTGAGAAAGATTTCTATCGATGGCAAACTTGGAGCAGAAAGTTAAATTCAAAGAGAGGAAAAACCCCTAGATAGAAGGAGTGAGACTATATATCCTATGCAAAAAAAAAAAAAAAAAAAGCCAAAACATGGGACCGAGCTGTGAAGAGCTTGGGACATAGAAAAAATTAAATTATTTTTTAATAAATTATTTGGATATTTATATGTGATATTTTTTTGGTTGTAAACCCTTTTAGAATAAATATGGCAAGTCGAATATTGCTTATTTATCATTGCCTAAGTTTGGAATGATATAATTGTATATGAATAAAAAAATAGACTTTGCATATCCCCTGAGATCAAATCCTAAAAATGTGCGGCCGTCTATCACGCACTCAATTTAAGCCTCAAAATCAGGGCATGACAATTTAATAACAGAGTTTTCAAATTATCATAAAGAATAAATAGAAACATTTCAATTTTTTTTATTAAGTTTTTATAGACAGGATTGATGAGGAACATGTAAATATGTTTTTTTTATGACATGAAAGAGTTTACATAAGTATAAAAAAACATCAATATAGAACAAAAATGAATGCTGTCTTAATGACCAAGCAACTAGAATCTTAGTGAAATAACACAGATTCAATCCTTGATAACGGTGGTATTTAGAATTTTTTTTTTTTTTAGCTGGATATGTAGATTCAGAAAAGTCTTCAAAATTCATATGCATCTGGATCCAATCAGATCCAAGAATTTCAATCCGTATCCAATCTGATTCTAGGTTATGGTCAGATCATATCCAACCCATTTTCAGGCCTAAAAAGGGAAAAGCCAATTGCATTGTCTAATTGCACACGAATAATGAAGCATATACACAAAGATTAACCTTCTTGGTTGAGCATCACCATTTCCAATATTGCTGCGAAACTACAAGCGTGTAAAGATACCTTACCACACTGAGGTCAGGCATTTGATTCAAACCAAAAGGACTAACTTCCGTGCATGTCATCCACAAAATGAGTTAAAATGCAGCACCAACTCAAATATCCCTCTATTTACAGTACACGTCTCGAATTTCTAAACCTAAAATAACTTTTCTTAAATAATAATAATTTTCTCCTCAAAGAGCACGTAATATGGTTACACTTGAAGGTTATTGTAAAGAGTAACAGGAGGCCATAGTTCTGGACCGTCCCCCACAGCAACAGCTACCCAAACTAAGACTTCCAGAAACAAGATACTGTGTTGAAACGCTGAAAATGGACTAGATATGGGTTGGACATTGGTTTACCCACTGGCTTATCAACTTTCATTCAGCAGATACAAATAAGGATACACATCACTTAGATAGTATGAGGGACAAAGTATAAGGATACAGAAGTAATCAGAAACTACACGCACACAGATATGTGTATATATGTGCATATATACATATATCCATAATTGCTCCAAATAAATACACAGATATGAATCAGGTATAGTAAAATCCATATTTCTTCAAACAATGGATATGCATGCATTAACGAATACTTTTCATACTTCTCACAAGCAATCATAGATATGAATAGCATATATGCAATATTCAAGTTTACTTAAAATAATGTATATGATAATTGGATATTCATCGCATCCATATCTGTTTCATAATATTCAAAAATAAGTTAGATATTAAAATGAAATAAATTAACAAAATCTACTGAAAGGAAGTCTTTAGAATAAACAACGTCCCACTGTAGGGGACTGCTGCCCACTAAAGAGTGTGCACAGCCTTACTCCCGCATGTGGAGAGCCTGTTTCCATTTTTCTTAATTGTGACACTTAGGTCGCAATGGAACAACCTTATCATTGCACTAAAGCTTGCCCTCTTAGCCTTTAGAATAAACAACATAAAATTAAATATCTTCTTAGATTTGAAATCAAGACTATTATCACAATCAAACTAGAATTATCTCTACAACAATGTTGATATCCACAGCAATATTTTGAGATTCATGTGTGTATCCTTATACCCCTATCCAACAATTACGGGCAGCAAGATAGACATGGGGAAGCTTCGCTAAGGAGTGAAACTCAAATCTTTGTTCACATATGTGCAGGGAGGGGGGTGTGGAAGGAAAGGAGGGCTAAGGTAACATGGATGAAAGTTGTGAGAGTAATTCAGATAACCTTTAATAGAAATGATTGGAGAATGAGGACACATAAGCTAACCATAGATAGTTGGTAGATGTGGACTAAGTGTCTGGCTCTTACATACTCAAAGACGTTAATAAAGGGCACACATATCTTGCATGGCACACTCCATGTGAATGAACATTTAAAAATGAAGATAACGTATCACTGCAAGGTGAATGCTAAGAAAAGAAATAATAATAAGAATTGGTTATTCCTTGATGACATGCTGGGAGATATTTGATTCAGCTCAACATGAAAAACATCTTGGCCTCTAAAATTAAACCTTATGTGTATTCATCTATTTTTTGACTTTTCATTGCAAGTAATCATATAAATCATAGAATACAATTACCAGGCAAATTGATACTATTGTAGCATTGGGAATGCTTCAGCGCTTGGTTACTACATTTCACCTTTAACGATCGTTCCCTCATTCCCATGTCCCGCCATTGATTCATACAATCAAAGTTTAAAGGTTCGTGCAAGTTTGATTAATCCTATCAAACCATGATTCAACATCCATGATTCAACAAAATTTGATCGTCTCTTATACCAAAATTGTTATCTCTAACTTCAAGTTTGATCGATCCTATCAAAACATGACCACCGCAATGAGGCAAGTAAAAGTGAGATTACAATACAACTTTGAACCTAAGGAATTAGAACTCAATTGTAAACGTGGTGGGGACACAATCAGTTGTGACTGTGCATAAATCTTTTTAAAGGTTAATATTTGAGTTTTCCTTCCAATTTATGTGTTTGTGTGTCTGTTGCATCAGATATGCACTTTTCCTTCCACCAAGACCCAAAACCACCATAATGGGAGATAAGTATGACATACTAACTGACAAAAACAACAATGAAATGATTGCACCGGAAGGAAATATACACCAAAGACAGTACCTGAAAAATGGTGCAGTGAATGGAGGAGAAAATTCTACTGAAGCTCATTAATGACAGGTACCAAATAGAATTTAAGAAACTTGCATCTAAGAATGATGTAGAACAGCATACCTGCCACAAATCCTGAGAAGTAAAAGTTCACACATGCAAAAGTAAGTGTCTGGAGGAGAATAACTTTGGTAGTAAAGATAAGTTTATGAACCCCCCCCCCCCCAAAAAAGAAAAAGTTCTGCAACACCTATGATACGATCACGTAAAGGTTTTTCTTCATCACATCCATAGCCATATTTGAATCTGAAAACATTTGTGATTGGGCATTTTGGGCCTGCTCTTTAGGAACATGCAATTGGCCATTCTCCTTCATCAGATAAGTAAAATGTTTTTCAGTTTCAAAGTATAAGCAATGAACTATTAACACCAAATGCACCCCCATTGATTTCTTGTTGGTAGATATCCACATCATGTAAAGGTTTTTCCTTCATCATATCCATCACCATATCTAGGTTTGAGCTGAAGCCTGGTGTCAGATGCTCATAGCTTTAACAAACCTTTGTTAGGCCTGCGTCTTGTTTCCAGTCCATGTTAAAGCCAGTGGTGAGCTTATGGGAATTCAACAGCACAAACAAACCCACTCATTCAATTAACAAGCAAATCAACTCTAAAATACTGTCGACAACCTTCATTTCTACTTAATATCAAGAAGTACGGGCTTTAACATTTTCAAATGATTTTCTTACATACCTTTGCAAATTTTGCTTCAGAGTATCACTGTTTGCAAACCCTCGGTTTCAGATCAAAAGGTGCAGCATCACTATAATCTACTCCAGTTTTCATTAATTTTGCTGGACTCACTTTACTTGTGAACACTGGATTATTATTAGTTGGATTCAACTTGATCTAACTGACAACCATTCTAGAGCCCATAAGCAAACTAATATCCATAAAACAACAAAAAAGGGTAAGGACCCGCATTAGATGACTAGAGGATTGCCTAGAATAATATCCAGCTACAAGTTATGAGAATTTGATAGAGGAAACACAAAAATGGTTGTCATATGGCCTTGCATGGGTATAGATGGTCATGGTGCAACAAATTCTATATCCAATATCAAAGAGATTTAAAAAGGTTCTCTATTTATGGATGTTTCTTTCTTAGAATGTTTCAATCAATATCGAGACTCCCCTTAATAACCATATTCTAAAATTCTTCATGAATGACTAACAACTATGTAACCGTATGATGGCTTCTATTGACTTGTACCGATTTCTAATGGCTTTCCAGATTCTTTTTCCCTCTCCGGCAAATCAAAACAACTCATTCTTGCAAGAAAATATGTAACCAGTCAACTTAATAACCAAAAATGAAGAAATACATAAGGACTAACAAATATCTGCACAAAATTTCAACACTCTTTACATCTTCCAGAGATACGTAAAAATCTATGAATAAAATAGCATAAAGAAAGCACCGGAATAACTGGAGCAAAGTCTAGGAAACGTTCGGCAGTACCTCTTTAATAAAATAGACCTTTCGGGCCCGAAGGGACTATGAGTTTCTAGCCCTGAGAAGCACCTGCCTACAGGCCATCCAGCGCCAAAATCGACCAAAAAAAATTCTTGAAAAGCATCCACGAAAAAATATTGAGACATGGCCAGAACCAAGATTAGGGTTTTCTTTATCGAGACAGTCAAGATTAAGATTACGTTTTTCTTTCGGCGGTTTTTGGGGGTTTGGGCTCAGTAAATGAAAAAAAAGGAAAACTTTGGAGAGCAAACAAGGCCAAAAAAGTAATTTCACCAAAGGGAGGAAAAAAAAGGAATAAAAAATAAGAAAGCGGTAGAGTTGAAAAAAATACAGTAATTAGGCTAAAATTAGGATTAAGACATGAACGAAATCTTCTTTAAGGATCTTGAAGTTGAGGGACTGGAAAGAACGTGTGAGCATGACGATAAAGTAGCGGAGAACACCTATGAAGACCATCACAACAGAGAGTGGGACGAGGAGTCACCTATGAGGACCATCACAACAGAGAGTGGGACGAGGAGTCCCTGATGGCCGTCTCCAGGATCAGATCTTCTGCAATGAGAGACCACGAGCTTTATCTCTAGCTCGAGATTGAGCTCTCTTGTGTTCGTGGTCGTCTCAATTTTCTTAGCCATCTCGATCGGTTCAACGGCTAAGATTCCAGCATCAAATTGATTTAGATTCGCTTGATGGACGGCGAAAATCTGTCGAAACGGCTAAAACATGAGTGAAAATTATATATATATATATATGAGAAAAATATGAATACAAAATTACTAAAATAACCTACCAACTTAATCAGATTTATTGATTTATCCCTTCATTTAAAAAGTAGCATACTAGTCTCCAAGCTCGTGAAATTCCATCATGAAATAATTACATGAGACTTTTATAATTGAATTACCTTTATGTTGGCAAAATCTCAAATGGTGTTATTTTATTGGGCATTATGAGAGAAAGTTAAGGTTTGGCCGGCATGCTTCATCTCCATAAAACTAGATCATTCAAGATCTTCAAGCCATATTTTATGTATTATTTTTTTTTCTATCCAATAATGCCATTACAAAAGATTAGCCTCTCTCAAAATACTATGAATGATAACAAAACTCTTTTCTTTCAGCTGCATCTCTAATCATCGATCTTCCTCTTTCAGTACCCCCTTAACCTTTTCTTAAATGTCTAAACATTGGTTTTCCTATCTTCACTAGCCCCTATCACGTGCATACAGGCCGCAACCCCATTGTCATTGCTGAGTCTCAATGGCTTCTTGTTCATTCCATTATAACTACTACATTAATGTCGTGGCTATTAATTATGCAAATGGCAAACATGATCATCCAGGAGGCACAAGTCTAACGTGACTTTTGATCGTACAAGTAGCAAACATGATCATCTATAAGGTTTTTTGCACTTGAAATACATGGCAATAAAGGAGTTTGTTGCAATGGGGTGCAAGGTAGAACTAGCTAAGAAGATGATAGCTGAAAGAGATAGATGAAGCAGATAGAGGCGAAGTTAGCAGTATTAGGTTGTATTAAATTATATTTATTTTGATGAATTTCTATTTATAATGCCATTGTATCATATATAGTTTGTAAACTTGATAACAATTAATTATTTAAGATGAAATTAAAAATCTTCGAACAAAAATTCAAATTTAAGTTGATTTTTTTTTTATTTTTTTATATTAACTATCTGTTATTATATTTCAACTATAAAAGAGATTCTTGACTCGAATGTAAATTCATCGAATCTAGTCCTAATCTAAACTTGAATATTCCTAGACCGATCTAAAATTCTTTTCATGGAACTAACCTAATCTGATTTGGTCAGCTAATGGATTGAGGTCAAATCCAAAATCATGATCAAAGTATGAAATTGAATTGGGTCAAGTCTTAGCATGCTAGGGCCCGATTGAACCTTCTTGCATCTCCAAATAAAAAAGTTAAAAACCTATGCAAAATGGGAAAGTTTAGAACAATATTGCAAATATGGGGGGACCTTCGATGAAATATTCGACAGTACCTCTTTAATAAAATAGACCTTCCAGGCCTGAAAAGACTATAAGTTCCCAGCCCTGAGAAGCACCTGCCTACAGACCATCCAATGCCAAAATCGACCAAAAAAAATTCTTGAAAAGCATCCAAGAAAAAATATTGAGACATGGTCAGAACCAAGATTAGGGTTTTCTTTATCGAGACATAGTCAAGATCAAGGTTAAGGTTTTCTTTCGATGGTTTTTGGGGTTTTGGGCTCAGATAAATAAAAAGGAAAAACTTTGGAAAGCAAACAAGACCAAGAAAGTAATTTCATTGGAGAGAAGAAAAAAGGAAAAAAAAATAAGAAAGTGATAGAATTGAAAAAAAATGCAGTAATTAGGGCTAAAATTAGGGTTAAGATAGGAACGAAACCTTCCTTGAGGACCTTAGAGTCGAGGGGTTGGAAGGAGCATGTGAGCATGGCGATGAAATAGCAAAGAATGCCTATGAAGACCATCACAACAGAGAGTGGGACAAGGAGTCCTTGATAGCCATCTCGAGGATCAGATCTTCCGTAATGAGAGACCACCTCGAGCTCTAGCTCTCTCGTCTCCGTGGGCGTCTCAATTTTCCCAGCCACCTCGATCGGTTCAACGATTAAATTTTCAGCATCGAGTTGATTTAGATTCGCTTGATGGATGGTGGAAATCTGATCGGAATGGCTAAAACATAAGCGAAAAATTCTTATATATATATATATATATATATATATATATATATATATATATATATATATATATATATATATATATATATATATATATATATATATATATATATGAGAGATATGAGTACAAATTTACTCAAACAATCCAACAACTTAGCTAGATTTACTGGTTTATCCCTTCGTTTAAAAAGTAGCATACTAGTCTCCAAGCTCATGAAATTCCATCATGTAATAATTACATGAGACTTTTATGATTGAATTACCTTTGTGTTGGTAAAATCCCAAATGATGTTATTTTATCTGGCATCATAAGAGAAAGTTAAGGTTTGGCTGGCATGCTTCATCTCCATAAAACTAGATCATTCAAGATATTCAAGCCATATTTTATGTATTTTTTTTCTTTTCTATCCAATAATGCCATTACAGAAGATTAGCCTCTTTCAAAATACTATGGATGGTAACAAAACTCATTTCTTTCAGCCACATCTCTAATCATCAATTTTTCTCTTTCAGCATCCCCTTAATCTTTTCTTAAATGTCTAAACATTGATTTTCCTATCTTCACTAGCCCTCATCACGTGCATACAAGCTACAACCCCATTGTCATTGCTTAGTCTCAATGGCTTTTTCATCATTTCATCGTAACTACTACATTGATGTCGTGGCTATTAATCATGCAAGTGATGAACATGATCATCCAGGAGGCACAAGTTTGACGTGACTTTTGGTCGTACAAGTGGCAAACATGATCATCTATAAGGTTTTTGCTCTTGGAGTACATGGCATCAAAGGAGTTTTGTTGTAATGAGGTGCGAGGTAGAACTAGCTACAAAGGCGATAGCTTAAAGAGACAGATGGAGCGGATAGAGGTGAGGTTAGCAATATTAGGTTGTATTAAATTATATTTATTTTGATGAATTTCTATTTATCATGCCATTGTATCGTATATGGTTTGTATTCTTAATAACAATTAATTATTAAGATGAAATTAAAAATTTTTAAACAAAAATTCAAGTTTAAGTTGATTTTTTTTATTTTTTTTATATTAACTATCTGTTATTATATTTCAACTATAAAACAGATTCTTGACTCAAATGTAAATCCATCGGATTTAGTCATAATCTAAACTTGAATATTCCTAGCCTGATCTAAAATTCTTTTCATGAAACTAACCTAATCTGATTTGGTCAGTTAATGGATCGAGGTCAAATCCAAAATCATGATCCAAATATGAAATTGAATTGGGTTAGGTCTCAGCATGCTAGGGCCTGATTGAACCACCTTGCAGCTCTAAATAAAAAAGTTAAAAACCTATGCAGAATAGGAAAGTTTAGGACAACATTTGGGGGAACCTGGACTTTCGGTGAAAAACGTAAAAATGGAAGGCCGTTACCAAACCAATTATTTCTCGGCATCCCTAGGGGTATTTTCATTAATTTATTCCCTGTTTATATAAGACATCCGAGAGAGCCAAAGAAAGGGAACGAAGAGAAGCGGGGCTCGGGGCCGAGGGCGGGGAGGGATTTGAGTTTGAGATAGGGAGAGAGGGAGAGAGAAAGTGTGTGCGCGCACGCGCGCGCGTGTCGAGACCGAGGGTGGGGAGGGAGAGGGATTTAAGATTCGTTTATACTCCTCCGTCCCCCGCCGTTAAATCGCTGCCGCATGCTGGCCGGCCGCCATGGTTTCCGACCAGGAAATCGCTAGCTGCGTCGAGTCCCTCCTCCGCCAGTCCGACCCCGCCACCGCTGCCGGCGCCAATCTTAGCGCCGTCGTCCGCCAGGTCGAGGCCAAGCTAGGGCTCGACCTCTCCCACAAGGCTGGCTTCATCCGCGACCAGATCGAGCTCCTCCTCGGCCCTCATCGCCCCCCGCCCCCGCCGCCGCCCAACCAACACCGCCATCTCCTCCACCCTCTCCAGCAGGGCCACCCGCCCCCCGTCTCCTCCCCTTTTCCCCACCAGCCCGGGCTCGACTTTCAGTATCCCCCTCCCCTCCCTGCCGCCGCCGTCGTCGCCGCCTACCATCTCCAGCAGCAGCTCCAGAAGCCGCCTCAGGCGGTCCCCACCACAGTCCGGCCTGCGGCCTTGGCGACCCCGAAGGAAAGGTGCCTCCTTTTAGCTCGTAATCCCTCCTTTTCCATTAGTTTTGCTTTATCTTGCAGTTATCCTCTTTTCTGTTGATGGAGATAGGTTAACTGTTTTGAGTCGCTGATGGAAATGTGTCTGCTTTACTCTTCTAACCGTGTAACCATTTGAAGTAGGTGTTGCCTTGTTTTCTTTTCCGAAGTCTTCTTTTCCATGGATGAAAATAGTTGGGTTTGTTCTTCGGGTCTATCTTCGCACATGAGCGATTGAGTGGGTGACGTGGAAAGCTGGAGATTTGGATTCTATTTCTAAGAAACTGAGGTTTTCTTTGAATACGAGAGTCATAATCTTCTGACTAGGCTCAACGTGATTCTGAGTTAATAAGTTCGTCTATTTATTTTTTTATTTATTATTGATCTATTTTTGTGTATTGCAGCTGTTTTGTGGGGATTTAATTCTTGCTTAACTATCGAATAACATAGAAAGAACAAATTGAGATGAATTGGTTACTTTTGTAGTTTGTGATCAAGAAATTTCCTCGTAGTTTAGGATAGTGGAATTTTCTCTTAGTTATCCCTTGAGGATCTGATTAATTAAACTTTTTTGATTAAATATTTTCATAAAGAATGTTGGGTGAAGAGTTCAACTTGGTAGTGATGGAGGAAGGGTGGGAGGGAAGGAGAAATTCTTTAAGTACAGCTAGATGGCAAGTTAATTTTTACGTGCAGGTACACTACAAAGAGTAAAGTTTTGTTGGTTTTCTATGATCTATAGTTGCATCCTACCTTGCTATGATTGTTATGTTTCAACCATTATGGCTTGTGAGGCGATACAAGTTACTCAACATCTGCACAGAAGCTGATTGATGTCTATCAAGATTCAAAAACGTTGTCTTAATTGGCTCGACATTTTTGATGTTTCATTCAATAAGCTGTAACCCTTAAACTATCAAGACTTAAAAAAATAAGTTGTAACTATAAGAGTACTTGTGCATATGTAAAGCTAAATATAGATGGGAACCTAATAGAGCGGTTACTGTCACACCAAGTGTGAAGCACCTCCATATGTTTGTAATCTAGGAAGTGCGGAAATGAGGTTATTTGTGCGCATATTTTATTTAATTTTTCAAATCCAAGCTAAAAGATTATGATACATCATTTGAAGGGGTTTGTTCTCTTGATCTAATTTGCAGTCAACAGAACTTTTGATCCTATTGGGAGAAGAAATAATTTTCTCAACCCGCTCAACTCAAATCTTAAAAAAAAAAAAAGATGGAAAAATTGGTGAAAGTAAGGTTTGATTATTCTAAAAATTGAGATACTTAACCTTCATTTATAATAGCAAGGTTTTATTTATCTTTTTGTTCGAATAGGACTAGCTTTTCAAAAATACTCACGACTAGTAGAAATAAACACGAAAAGCTAAAATTCTATAGAAAATATATCTTGACTCCTATATCAATTTTGTCTTTCGTCACTTCACTTAATTCTTTTTTGATTGGAAGACACGTTTAATCAAAATCTTTCCTAAAAGGAAAATTTTGGTTTGATTAGCCATTTTTTGTCCAAACAATAGAATTTGGTTCTGATCATTAGCTAACTAGCCCTTTTGGAGGGTGGCACCACATTATAGATCTTGAAAGGTTACTTGATTTGAAAAGAAGATAATCTCAATTGGACATTATATGGTTAAGTTATAGCTTCTAAAAGTTTGGTACACAATTCAGCTTCCCAATATAGCGGATTTTGCTCCTGAATTATGTCCACTCCTACTTGTAGTGACCAAAGTCGTTCACATCAAATCTAATAATCCTTCTGGATCAACTTTTTTCTAGATTCTATTCTTGAAAACATCTTAGTAATAGCCCTAGAACATCTCTTACCTATCATCATATCATGTGCTATCTTAAGTTTTTAACTTAATATGACGGTTACTATCATCCTAAATACTAAGTATTAGAAAGTATATTATACATTAGGAAGTACAAAAATAAGATCACAAATACATATGCCTCATCTAAATGCCGAGAAGATTTAAGCTCATATGTTGCAGATTCAAGCTCAAATATGTTAAACCTCATTCTAAAGGGCTGGATCTAATATGTCCATAGACCTGTTTTAACCTTTTTTCTATAAAATATCTTTGAGAAACATCTCGAACTCTTGTATGACTAAAAATTCCAAAAACTTTTGTACGCCTAAAATGAATTTCTGTGCTCTTGAAATTATTTAGACCATATTGTCAAATGCTTATAATTCTATAAAAATTGCAAAATCTAGTTTTAGTGTTAGCATATTGCTTGCCAGATTTTGGATTGATTGTCCATATATGCTGAATATATTGGCTATATTTAATTTTGGAGATGGAATGAGGCACTTTAGTACTTAAAATTTCAGTAATCATGATGTAGTTAATTAGTTACAAGGCCTAGGAAGCATTTCTAGGTCATGGTTGACTTGCACTTAGGGCCTTGATGGTTAGCCTTGTCATTGTTGTCTTGTTAGTGATTATTTCTTTTGATCTTGATAAAACTAGGCCAATTATTCGACCCAAATGCATTCATGAGTTCCAATGTTAGGTTTTCTGTGAGGACCCATGCAAATGTGTTTAGTTCGACATTGGTTGTATGCTTGGTGGATTGTGGATACTTATATAGGGCCATGGAATCTAAAGAATACTTTCTAACTAATCTTTTTGGATGAGGTCTTGGGTCATTACAAATGATATTAGTCTATATTTGATCCAAACGCTCGTGTGATTAGGAGATACTGTAGCATGGGCCCTTTTGCTATTGACCATGGATGAATCGTGGTGTTTGTGATTGGATTTAGACCCTTAGCCTGACAAGGACACTAGGCTTAAATGGCTATGCGAGGATCGATGCAACTGTTTGTTTAGCCCCATATTGGTTGTACACTAGGTAGATCTTGAATACTTATTACAAGTCCAAGAACCCAAACAATGCCTTTATGCTTGTGCTTTGGGGTGAGGTCCTGGTCGTTGCATTTCCTTTTATTAAGTGACTAGTATACAAACATGTGCCAATGCACATTTAGAAACAAAAGGTTTTGGAACTTATTAGCAATTTGAATGGTCTGGCAGTATGGAGTTTGAAAAGAGACAAGATTAAAGAATGTGGCATTTTTTTCTAGTTACTTTAGTATGCCATTAAAATTATACCTAGAGAAAAGCAATGGCAATTTTGGCAGGCCATCTGATAGGGCCATGACCTCAATTCTCTATAATATGATATATTGTTATGTGGGAAGCAAACAACATTTGGATCTTCACTCCTCTCGCTCTTAGTCTCCCTCTCTACCCAAGTCCCCTCCCCCTTCCACCCTCTCTCTATCTCTTTGTCCGCACCCTTTTCCAATTTATGAGTTGATAATGGCTTCCTATTCAAAATATTTCAAGGTAGGTGAACATGTTTGTTCTGGGCTATGCTTATATGTCTCATTTAAGGAGAATGTTTTAAGTTTCAAAAATATTTTCTTATAGATTCCATCTATTAACTTTGTGGGGAAAAAAACCTTATTAACTATGCAGCTAACAAATCTCATTTGTAATTCCAGAAGCTTAAGGAAGAAACAAAATTAAATCTCTCTTTCTCTAGCTCTCTCAAACATGCACACACACACTCTCATTGATGTACCTCAGTTGGTTTCAGTTAATATCTTGCCACCAACAAATTAATCATTCCTATCCATGTATGATAAAGAAAATCAGATTTTGATCCCCTTTCCTTTTCTATGATCTCACCTTTTTTTAAAAAAAAATTATACTATCCGTTAAGGAAATTAACTGAATAAGAGTTGATATCTCTCTTTTCAAGATGACACAAGATCAGAGCCTATATTTGTGAGGATCCATGCGGGCGCGTATTTAATTCCACATCAGTTATTCGCTGGAAATATTTTGGATACTTATACAGAATCAAGGAATCTAGATAATACTTTCTGGCTAGCCTTTTTAGGTGAGGTTCTGAATTGTTACAAATAGTATCAAGAGAGGATCCAGTCCATAACTTATGTGCCTTAGGAGATATTGCAGCCTAGGTTCATTGGGCTAACCAGAGGATGGTCATGGTGGTTATGAATGGATACATGAATTTGGATCTTTAGTCTGACGAGGATGCCGAAGCTTAAATGGAGAGAGTATGTGAGGACCCATGCGGGCATGTATTTAGTCTCATATTGGTTATTCGCTAGGAAGATCTTGGCTACTTATACAGGATCAAGAAATCTAAATAATATTTTCTGACTCACCTTTTTGGGTGAGATCCTTGGCCGTTACAATATTTTAATTTTCAAATCTTTGATCTTTGTCTTGCTTCTTTTTCCTTTAAATACGAAGGGGGTGATATTTTTAGAAAACAAATATTTGTCAACCATTTAATGGAGGTATATTAGAATAAAGAAATTTTTTTATTTAATAAATCAAATACTTGTATTTCAGTCATGATTTTTAATATTTAATTTTTTTAGGCATACATTGCATGTGCTTTGGTGCTTGTGGGATTACTTATCATAGCCATAATGTTTCTATGTAGGTAAATTGCTTGAGGATTTATTTTATGTACTTGTATAAATTAATGTATAGATTAATTTCTTAGTGATGTATAGAGGAAATGCTACAATATTGTCACTATTGGTGAAAAAATTGACATCTTGTTAATGATATTTTTAAGGAAGATGGGGAGGAAAAAAAAATCTTGTTGTTTTCTGCATATGCTGATCACAAGTTGATAAGAAAATATTCACTAGCTCTTTATCAAAAGCCAAGTTCTTTCTATTGCAAAAGCAAAAGATAACCAAAAGTTGCTTGATTTTTTATCGGATTTCAATAGAAGCTCATCTAAAAAAGACACAAAATTTGCTTGATGCTAACCTATATTACAGCATGGTTACCAAAATCAGGACTTAAATCAACATCAGAATTACCAGGATATAAATTAAGAGCTTACACAGTTTGGGTTTGCTTAAACTGACATAATCCTTCAATTTCTTAACCTCACCTAAGGTATCCCAATCATATAGAAGTTGTATTTAATGTAGAATTTTATTTTGAGAAAGAATTCTACCTTGACTGGACCGAAAAATATAAGCTACTGGTGGACTTCAAATGCTAATCAGAAATGTTGGACAGTCCATAAGTAACTCAAAGCACTTGTGTATTAGAATTCACTCCGCTTCTATGTTATCTTTACACCGGGATATACGAGTGACGGAGTGAGTCTCTTATATGACACACACTCTCTCTATTAAGTTGCAAGAAATGATGATTAACAAAATAGTAATTTTTAGTGTCATAATTACTCTGGTTAACCATTATCAACAATTTCTTTTTATTTCTTCCTCCTTTTTCTTTTATCATATGAATCGTTAAATAAAATTAGTGACTAGGATCATGAAGAGAAGAGTGACAATGTAATATTAGTGTCTCATACGATTTGGCTAATGATATGCTGCTGATTTCTGCAGTACAAACTATGGCAGTTAAAGTGGTTGTGCTGTTTGATGGTAATTGTGCTTGAAAGTAATAAATCATCCATATGAATATGGCAGGATCTTTTCTCTTGTTCATGTACGTGCATGTGTTTAGTCATGTGAAAATGGCTATACAACAATTCTTAAAGTACTCATGCGGCAATATTAATACATGTAGTGGTATCTTACCACTATGGTACAGTGCCATACTGATACACAGTGCACCTACTGGGGCAAGTATGGTAGAATTGAGATATCATACATGCACTGATATGTCTATCATACAAGGGTTCTATTGGTATCAGTTTCTCATTGATGCCTTCAATCCATAGTATCTAATATCTACCATTTCTTGCCCTCAATTTGGTGGACCTCCATTAATTTCTATTGAAAAACCCCTCAATAGGGGGAGAGAAAGTAGTCGAGAAAGAGGAAAGATAACATGGAATCACTAAGAAAATTAACTAGTTTATATGTTATTCACCCTGAATTTATAGGAATGTCTATTCTTACATACAAAGCAAGATAGAAGGTTTTGAATATAACTTCATTGCTTAGAAGAAATTCAACATTACATTCCATGTAGAAATTTCAAATTGGAATCATATCCTAAAATGTAGGTCACATATGATTTTCTACAATGTATGAATTAAGGAAAGACCTGAATCTATATTTCCTTGGTATCAGTTTTACATTTTGATCTTTTGCAAATCTAGTTTACATTTTTGATATTCTACAGGTGCAGGGGATAAGTCATATTGACTGGACCCATTTTACGAACTTGCATTGGACTCCATGCTTTCTACACATTTTGATGTCTTCTTTACTTCATCGTACTTGAGCTGATTTTTGGCAGATTTATTGCAGCGCTTCTACTGGAGTTAAAAGAAGGGGTGGCCCAGGGGGTCTAAATAAACTGTGTGGTGTTTCACCTGAACTTCAGGCCATTGTTGGTGAGGCGGCCATGCCAAGAACTGAGGTTCCATTTTCAACCAATTTTTCTTTGAAGCATTAATCTCTTCTTCTTTGCCTACTTGCTATGCATAGGAACTTATTGTTGTTTGTATATTTGGAAATACTAATCATGCTCATCCCACTCAGATCGTGAAGCAGCTATGGGCATATATCAGGAAAAACAATCTGCAAGATCCTAATAACAGGAGGAAGATCATCTGCAATGACGAACTTCGTCTAGTTTTTGAGACAGACTGTACCGACATGTTTAAGATGAACAAACTGTTAGCTAAGCACATCATTCCACTTGAAACCACAAGTATATGATCGGTTTTAAATGTACACTATATTTAAAGGCATGATCGCAGGGATGAAATTGGATCTACTTCTTATCCTTGCAGAGGCTGCAGAACCAGACTCTAAAAAATTAAAGACTGAAGATGTGGTTGGCGCAACTGAACCTGATGCTGGTCAATATCCTGTGGTTATTTCTGATGCATTGGCTAAATTTTTTGGTTCTGAAGAAAAAGAAATGCCTGAAACTGAGGCTTTTAGGCGTGCATGGGACTACATAAAGGCTAACCAGCTGGAGGTATCAATTATCTGCAATGGCTATGCATTTTTTGGATATTATTTTAAATAACTGATAACATATGTTCTTCTCCAAAGAATGGTGGTACACAAGGGTTTGCAGGTCTTTTTTACTTTAAACTGTGGCTAGTAGGCTTTGTTCCATGGTAGGGACCTACTTTACTTTATTAGAAGGTCTTTACCTTCTTTCCCTTTTCAGTGGGAAGCTCTATATCAGTAAATAGTTGTAACCAGACTTATCACCCTTTTTTTTCGATTCAAGACCTTTTTATTTTGTGTTCTCCATAATTTTTCATATGAAACAAGAGAGTTTGCAAAAATGTTTTGTAGGGAAGATCTGTTTCTTGACAGATAACATGCTGGAACTTTTGACCAGCCTCTTACTTGCCCTCCCCCCTTTTTTTATCATTGGGTGTTCTGATTATTGCATAGAATTTGAGTCATTTTTCAAGACCAACAAAATTTGTTATGATCATGACCACTTTTGGTAGCTGGTGAGTTTTAATTTATTAATCTTGTCTTTTCTTTGGATAACTGAGGGGCCCTCCATCAATGATTAGTGTAGCTAAACTTTAGGTATTGTTTGGCATCATTTTTTTTTTCCAGGAATAGGAAAATGAAAATTCTGCTTCTATTTTCTCGACTTTTTGAAAACGTAAGTATGTTTAGTATAGTTATCAAAAAAAAAAAAAAGCACAGACATGATGGTGGTGGGGACAGCAATGTGGTTGCGGTGCTGGTACTGCAAAATATTAGGTTCTTATTTTGAAAATATCGAAATTAAGAAATTTCTTATTTTCATTTTTCTAGAAATAATGTTAATGACTTTTGAAAAAGTGAAAATTGAAACAATATCATCAGACATGTTTTTTGCCTCCAGTTTTTGTGTTCTTATTTTCAAAGTAGAAAATAAGAAATAAAAGCGATGCCAGATAAAGGTCCTTATTTTCTAATATTGTAGGAAGAACTAGTTTGAAAGTCGTAGCTTTTTGAAACTAAGGACAGATGTAAATCGTTTCTAAATTTTAAATCCTTAGAATTAGATAAAATCTCTAATGTCTTCTTCTTCTTGTTCTATGCTGGGCAGATTCCATGTATTTGATCCAAATTTATTTGGATTTATGATTCACTTATTTGATATTTTAGTCTAATAAGGAACCCACTCGTTTTGGATTAACATCAAGATTGGGGTTATGTTGATTTTGTTGTCATCCAGCTTAATGCCCTCCATTTTGCCACTGGCCTACTTTGCATGCTGGGGCCCTCAGTTCTGTAATGTCAATGTTCCCTTTTCATGTGTTTCTTAAATATATCTGCTGTTGCTTGAGGCTTTTTATAGAGGCTGGGCCATTTGTTTGATATTTATCTAGTCCTTCAGAGACTGATCATTCCTTCAACATTTACCATGTCATGTTCTCTGGCATATTCTTTCTGTAAGGCTACTGATTGCACCATTGAAAATCCCCCTTTAGACTTTGTTGGAGCAGATCTACTTTGCCATTCACGGAATCTGTTTGATCATCTTTCATTCACATTGTGCATTTTTAAGCCTCTTATATCATTTTCTGGAGTCAATCCCTTACCTGTGTTCGATTTGGACTGATGTACCTTCTATTCTCCTTTTTGCAAGTGCACTGTGGGTTTGTTGGGCAGTATAGAGTCCTTAGCAAGATCTGCTGCACTGGTCATTACCGTGCATACCGTACGGTATCAATATCAAACCGGTATGCAATTTTGTACCATACTGATACTTGGTGTGCCTTCCCATCATGTACTGTATTGCGTACCAATGTTGTAATAAAATGGTATCAGTATGGGATCCAGTACTGAAATAGCAAACCTTGGTCATTAACTTATACTTCTGCATATGCTTCAGTGCTGCCCGAGTTTTATTGTATTTTAACAAGGTTTCAAATGCTGATGCCTGTGGTTGTGCTGCCCGCTGTCCGGTATGGCATGTGGCACGCATGCTTTGGTCTACAGAGGTTAAAAAGAAAATTTGATACCTTTCTTAACTCAAACAAAAATATCCACATTACTTTATTTAGATTTTAGACTGTTATTTGAAATCTGAAACTAGTTTAGACTTGATATTATACCTTCTCGGCAAAGACAACTACTAGTTATATATGGGAATCTGCTATAAGTTTTTTTTAGGTTTCTAAGTAATAAAAATCTGTAGCTTCTGCTGAACTTATGAAGTTGGATGAAACCTTTAGTGCTCACCACTAGTTTTTGCACTTAACATGTTCATCTATAAATTCATCTGTTTTATCTGTACCAGTCGATGGCAATGCAACGATCACATGTTTCAATCTTTTCCTAATGCTCTTACTCATTTCATGAATAGTAACAATGCAATTCTGTAACTTGAATCACATATTATTTTTTTATGACTTTCCTATGCAATAGAGATGGGGGCATGGTAATCAGGCATCAATTTAAAACCACTGATCTTATATCATGATCCTCTTTGGTCATGATCTTGCATTTATAGTACTTGCAAGACCCATCGCATGTTCTTGCTTTTTTTTTTTCTCTCTTTTTTTTT
Organism: Elaeis guineensis; assembly: GCF_000442705.2. NCBI lineage: Eukaryota > Viridiplantae > Streptophyta > Magnoliopsida > Arecales > Arecaceae > Elaeis > Elaeis guineensis. Next base: position 163,441,249 of record NC_025993.2, on the reverse strand, counting down.
TTTTGAACCTGGGATCTCTCCCATGTGGAGTGGGATGCCTGGCTAAACAAAGTCTGGGTGGCACGGGACTGATATATATTTCTAAAAAAATCGATCTGCTATCAATTGTACTAGTATTATGCTTTTATTTAATTGAATTTAGTCATGAATCTTTTAAACGCTTCATATTTGATGTAAAAAACACCAACTCTAACGAGGCAATAGTAATAAATATTATCAAAAATGGGCAGATATACTTCTAAGTAATCATTTGAAAAAGTGCCAACGGTTTGTTTAGGGTCCCAGTCTAAGCATCAAAACTTAAAATAACATAGAGAACATGCATGACCCACATAATCGATATATATGGGTTCATATGAATTTGATTATGTTAAAAATATTTTCTTTTGGTCCTTAAAGAAGGGCATAAACATTTGGACTTTGATATTGTGTATTCAGACCATGGAGCATTAATTTGTATTATGTTGGACAGTTTTAGGAGTAATGTTGCAGGGCTCATATTGGCTTCTGATACTATCATAGACACTATCTGTAAATGCAAATGTTCACATACAGAAACACACATCTATCTAATCCAATAAGATATCCCCAGATATTATTCTATAAGTTCTGGTTATAAACAAGTCATCAAGATCTTTTTATCTGGGTTTCTGTTGCCTTATTTATATTATTATTATTTAGAGTACTTTCAATCCTGCCCCTCTTAGAGTTGGTTACTATCTTATCTTGGAGTGTGTTGCTTCTTGTAGGATTCAGAGAACGCATTGATACTGTGTGACCCTAAGCTTCAAGAACTTTTTGGATGTGAAAGCCTTCCTACCTCAGGATTATCTGGTATGCTGGCCAGCCATTTAGTCAAACGGTCATGACACAGGTGACATTAACTGGTTAGGTAATCTGTGCCTCTATGCATTATCTTTCTATTGCATCTTAATATGACACTTCTTTCTCTAGATACATCACAATATTCATTTTGCTTGATTTGGGATAATTTTGATGTGTCATGAGATTTCTGTCTATTTTTTTCTTTTGGCTTAATTAGTTGGAGGCCTGTTATGCTTCTACGACAGTTGACTTTTTTAATTTATTTAACTGCTCCCGGATTCTGGGGACATATCTGGGTAATGTGGTTTAAGCTTTCCACTGATCATTCTTGACATGGAGTAGGAAAAGGCTTGGAGCCTTGGTTAATTTCATGATGAAGCTCACGACAGTGGTGATGACTTGTGTACCATGTGAAAAGTTAGCATAAAGATGATTCTGTGATTCTGATTCAGTGATGCAGCAGTGTTTTTTTTAAAATATATATGGCATGCCATGATATGCACGAGTCATTATCTTCTGCATATGATTGACTAGGCCACTTATTCTGGCACAAGTTCAGTGTCTAAATTCTTTAATTTGGCTATCTGATATCTTGAGATGTCATTATGGATATGCATATGTACATATGATGCATAGATTCGTACATGCAGGTGAAAACTGAATTCCTCTATCTAGTTAATAGAAACCAGTGTTACCTTGTTGCAGCATAAGGTGTCAAAAATGTTCAAGACCCGAATAATACAAACTATGCATTCATTTTCCAACTTCAAGAATTCTTGTTGGTGAATTTATGGCTGACCTGATGGTCTGTCTTTCAGACCAGTTGTCAGGCAGGATCATAGTTCAAGTCATATGCTGGAACCATGTAGCTGATCCTTGATTTATTGTGTTTATCTAGAGATACGTGTTTTTGGCTCTGAATGCTGCAAAATAAAGAAAGTAAATGAAAACAAGTCTAGTAGAAATGAGAATACTTAGATGGATGTGGTAAACATAGAAAGAATAATAAAAGCTGAATACATTAGAGGAGCTGTAGGAGTTGCACAAATTAAGGATAAAGTGATGGAAGATCAATTGAGATGGTATGGCTATGTACAGTAAAGATCTGAGGAGGCTCCACTAAGGCAAGATACTTTGGTTCATATTGAATGTTGTAAGAAATGGAGGGGAATAGTTAAGGTAACATGGATGGAGATTGAGGACGTATATGGAAAAACTTGGAATAATATCAAGGATATTTCTAAATAGTATTACTTGGTGAATGAGAATTTATAAAGCCAATTCAAGTTGTTGGAAAAATGTTAGATTGTCATGATTATGGATTTAAGGGGCATCTGATTTGATGGTTTAGTCGGTACAGGTTTAGTTCAGATTTCAAAACCTGCTTTTTCTAATTAATTAAGTTTGCTTAGAATAGTATGAGAATGTTGCTTTTTATTGATCCACACATTTTGATATCACAGTTTCATAAACTGTTATAGCAATAACAAGGTCCGCATCAATTGCTAAGGAGATAAACAGTAACGTGACAAGTAATATTTCAAATGAGATCTAGAAAGAGAAGGACAAGGAGATAATTGCTCATGGAATTTATGGAATGGAAGCTTCTGTTAAAACTCCTTAATTTGCTCCTTTTTCTTTTTCATATTATACCGACAATAATCTATCTGGTTTATTTTGTACCAGTTCACAATACACTTTTGATTTATTGTAGTAGGTGACCGTGGTCATGTTATTGACTTCTGTGGTGCAAGTTTTGTGTCCTCCCTCTGACAATTTCAGTTTTTTGGTCATATGGCTTGCTTGTGCCGGTTTAGGACGTTTCCATATGCAATACTCTGCAGGACCATCAACTAGATTCAGGTGATTAACTTTCAAAAATCATTTTAAGTCGGTTAGTTTGTAAGAATGGAATAGATGACTACATTTGTAATTTAATTCTCAAGCTTCTTTTGTGATAGCTACATGAGGGCGACGATTGGCACGATGTTTATGTTCATTGTGAAATGGCTTCTATAGCCGTTTGCTGGGTCTATAACATAGACGTGTTGTTCTTTTTTTACCCAAACTGATCATTTTTCTGTTAAAATGACCAAGACCCGAACAAATTATGGGCTGCTTTTGCTTGTTTGCTTGCAGATGTGCAGCTTCAGTAGCGTCAAGTTTCTTCTAACAGTACAGAATAGAAAACTTGATGAAGAAAAAACCGTTTTGTTATGTGCTTGATTGCTTGTATGTGATTGTGTTAGCAACAGTAGGCTATACTGAGGGCATTCTGTAATTTATTTTAGGTCAGTGTTGTTGAAAATGATGTTAGTTGGTGTATTGTTCTGGAATTCTGTTAACGTCGTTCTTCAGTTTCCCTTACTTTCAAACTGCCTAGAGGAAAAGATTTGAATCCAAGTTGATACCGGATGGCAACTTGAGTGTCTTTGCCCCCTTGAGGTCAGCGTTTGATGTAACTGTTTTGTGGCATGAGCACTGTATGTCTGCCTGTAACCTGGATAACTCAGGAACATTACCATTACAGCCAAGGATAAATCTGTCATCTGGCTTGTTTGTGAAGCATACATCGCTTTGCCTCTCATGGCATGTAACTTTGTGATGTCTTATGTTACCCTCCTTGCTGACAGAATAAAAGAAAGCTTAAACTCTCATGCATGATATCATCTGTAGTAGCACAATGGGGTATAATACATGAAGCAGGAAGCGCAGGGTAGTAAATATTATTTCCACACTTCAATATTTAATTTTCAATTGTTTTCTTTTTGACGAGTTGAAATGAATGCCACAAATTCTTTAGCATCTACGATCACTTGAATTCTAGTAAAAGATAAAACGTCAAAAGCATTCTGAATTGAAAGCAACCAGTTGTATCTAGATTGTAACTCACGATTGAATTCCAGTGGCAAAGAAAGAACATCTAAGATTAGAGGAGAAATGTGTCTCTGCTCGCTAAATGGAAATGCTGTCGATGTCATCGATTGTTACCATGTCAAAATTGTGGGCTATTCTTGGCAGCACGGTGGAGGCTTTATTCCACTAGCATTGACGAATGAAATGATCATTTGCGGTGGTGGATCCAAATGACCTAAGAAAGGGCCGGGGGTCTTTGTTTGGAGTGGATTTTCTGTAAACAATCAATTTAATTAGTAATTTTGCCATGAAAAGAAAGATCAGCATTACTCGGTAATGAGGTGAGATCACATACATTTTTTTTTTTTTTTTTTTGTATAAATGGATGTTCATATCAATTTAGCATGAGTATATCTTAAAGGATCAAAAAAAACAAAATGTTCTATCAGTATGCTTAGTCATATAGAAGGTGATCCAACCAACGGTGCTATTCATCTTTCGAAAAATATGTTGAGCAAAATAATATTCATCTTTCGAAAAATATGTTGAGCAAAATAATTTATATTTTCTACTTCTTGGCGGCAAAAAAGGAATAAGCCGGTGAGGTCAGTGGAGAGTCTCGCATCACCTCCTCCTTCAATACCCAAAAGGGGAAGAGAGGACATGAGAATCTTCCCTCCTAAAAGACTTGCACAAACATGAGTCTTTTACTTTGATTCACAAAGATGAATTGAAGGATCCCTGCGCATCAAAAAATGTAAACTCTAGCATGACACTTTTGAAACTCTTGGGGGCGCTGAGTGTTTTTTTTTTTTTTTTTTTTAAAAAAAAGAGCTGCATATCTGTTATTACATCAAAAGTTCACAAGCTTGAAGCAAATAACTCAAAATTTATGAAGATCCGATCCATTTGAACCTCCAGTCACGTTTCATCTGGTGACACGGCAAATACATAAGGATCGTGGTTGCTTCTCTACTTTGTACCAAGCAGGAGATCTTCTCAATCGAGTGTTTATTTAAAGCAAGACGAATAAGTGGCCTCCTTCGATGCAATGTTTCTATTCAAGTCGTATAAATTGAAGATAAAGTGCAGAAGCCGGTCTTCGCATCAAGCTTCGGAAGTATCCTTTTATTATCACTTAACTTAAGTGCAAGTGGATGCTCCAATCGTCACTTTTGCACAAAGTCGATGTTGCTAGCTTCCCGTTTGCTAGTTTAATAGCTGGCTACTTGTGAGATGGAGGGACATCGTAATTTCGGGCCATGACATCAATGATCTTCACTCGAAAAGGATGGTGCAAGAATAAAATGAAATATAGTTGAATCATTCAAAAACATGAGGGAGCCGGGTCCATTAACAAACACATAAATCGGTTTGATTACGGGGCACTTTAGAACCTCATCACAGAAGAGATCTAAACCTGACGAAATAATTGGATGCAGTAATTTATTCTCTATTTACTGCTAGATAGGAGTGAATTTTAAAGAGATCGGCAATGCTGACTTTTTTCATGCTATTGCACGGTTACTTCGATTAAAATTAGCCATGAGAATTGAGATCCAACCCTTCCCCTCTTTTTTCACGAAATTAGAACCTAAATTGTGCTATTTCTTAATATAAAAAATTACCTGAAATTAAACTATGGAAACACTAATTCACTAGCGATTGTTTGAGAGGCGTGCTTGTCTTGTAATTCGAGGATATTACGCATGATATGATTTGTTCTCTCTAGGAAAAATGGTAGATCGTTTCTATGACTTAAGGAGTTCTATCTTGAATATAGAGCATTCCTTCATGAGTCAATAACCTCTGATCAACTTAGGGTTGCAGTTCATCTTGGTTAGGTCCAAGTTCAAATCCAATCCAAGCCGTCTCCAACTCCGGTTGACTTTGAGTGAAACCTCATATTTAAACCTGAATTTGACCCGTTGCTGTGCCAAGTCTTGGTTGCAACGCGTCTTCTTATGGCTGGGATCAAAGTTGAGTTGTAGGAGTTAAACTAGACATTTGAACTAATGTTACATTGAAAAGATTTGTTTGACTAATTACAAATAACCAACGTCTCCATAATCACGCTGGAGCCTGGCTGACTCAATCCATTAGCGATTTTTTTTTTTTTTTTTTTGACAAAAAAGATATGGTGAGATCCATTCGCGTGTTAACGGCTTGGCTATGTGTTGGAAACAAGTGGGTTCGGATTATTATTATTATTATTTTTTTTTTGCCTCGAACCACCTGCACCCGCGCATGGCCCACCACTATAATCATTTAAGATGATATTTTTCTTCTTTGGAAACTTCCCAACGAGAGCCATGGACGAAAGGAAGCAAGCAACATTCTTGAGACCCGTTCTACTTTCAAGTCCTTCATTAATATTTTACCAAAAAAGAGTCCTTTACTAATAATTTACCAAAAGAAAAGAAAAAAAAAAAAACTTTAGCTGATAGAATCTCAACAGCAACGCAAGGCGCGCCCAAAACCACCCCAGAAATGAACCTTTTTTTCCCCTCCACAATGACCTGCAAAAGTTTCTTTATTTAAAGAAAAAAATGGACGTGCCAAAAGTCTTCAGTCTGCCCCGTACTTTTTCCCCTTCTTTTTTTATCCACGCCACCTTTTCGAAACGCCGCTTTGGCTCGTGGGATGACGGCAAATTTACTCGGCCTCGCTTTCCCACCTTCACCTCACCGACCGCGCCGGAGAGCGACGTGGGCCACCGCGTACTCGTCACCAACCAAAAAAGGGCCCCACAAGGGAGGGAAGTGAGCTGCCGACACGTGGGCAGCTTTGCCTGCCTTAGGCCCACCCTACGCGACGCGGGCCGAGACTCCCGCCGCGTGGCACGGGCCGAGACTTTTGTTCTCTGTCATCCAAAGAGACGCCGAATGAAGCCCTAAACGTCACCCCAGCTTGTGCAGATGGGATGTCCATAGTACACCCATGCTTTTGAGGGGGCGAATTGAACTAGTCTATCGTGGTCCCCGATGTCTGTTTTTTTTTAGGTAAAAAGCGTGGTCCAAGATGTTTACCCGTTTAAGTCAAGGGTCGCGAGAAAGATGGATTCACCTTCCTTAGCGCAAATCATCGTCGAGTCGCACAAGGAATGCTTTGAGATCTGTGCAAATAGATGAATGAAAGAGTTTGAAATGTTTTGAGATCCGTGCGGAAGATTTTGATGTAAAATCCATCTTGCATGCTTGCTCTAGTTGATTACAGAGATGAAGTAATCCTCCGTTCCAGAATATCTTAAAGTAAAGACGGATAAAATAGCAACTTCGATCTCTGTCAAAAAAAAAATAAAATAAAATAAAAAGATGAGTTTTCAATAATCTGACAATCGATACACATCATATCCATTTCAACTCCAATAATCTGACAATCGATACACATCATATCCATTTCAACTCGCCCTTCCCACCTACTCCAAGTTAAAAACAAGGAGTAGTCCATCTTACCGTAAAAATCAGACCTCAAACTAGTTAGATCAAGATAGTCATTATTTCCAATTGCATTTGATGGCGCAGATTGGAACAAATAGTACTGAATACGTTCTCCAAATTAACTTCATGCAACTAAGCATTTGGCTTTTTCAAACTGCAATGTTTGGTTGAGGTGTAAACAACTTATTGGCCATCTTTTCGATCAAGTGAGATAACAAGTTTGATGTATGGGATGAAAACCAACTCATGGATTCTTACCAAAAAAAAAAAAAAACTCATGGATTGAGACTCCGGTTAGTGGTCAAGCTCGGTCAACCTAAGCCGCAAGCGCCTCTCTGGAAAAAATGTGCATGCAATTTTATCCCATCTTCCACGGCAGGACCATATAAAAGGATTGCGAGAAAAACATGTCAGATGGTTAAAATGGAACTCTCTCCCCCTTCCTCCCCTTTGAGGACCTTAGATCAGGGGTGGCAAGTTCAGAATGGCTCAAATGGGTTCTTATAGGAAAACTTTCAATCTAAATGGGACCTATTTATAATAGAGCTAAAAAATATAAATCCATATTCAACTTATTTATTTACATAATTATGAGCCCATCCAAAAAAACCATTTAATTTTTCACTTATTAATTATATATGTAACTAAAAAACAAAATAAACATAGCCATACAAATATGACAAAAGGAAACATACTTAACCTACAAGTTGTCATCATAAGCACATGCGAATTAGAAATTTAAGATGCATCAAAATAAAAATTCAACTAAGGAGCTAAAATGCAATGATAAGAATAGAGTAAATTACAAGTGGTAGTTTCATGGGCTAATAAATTCATGGTTGCTACTTTGCCAGCATCTTCCCGTGAAAGTGATATGTGTAGAAAATCTTTAGTGTCCAAATTGAAGACACTGGCTAATCTGGATCGCAATCGATTCAAGAATCGACCACCGACCTATGCATCGATCGTCGACTCTTATTTCTCGTAGCCACCATGCTTCAGCCGTCAATTTCTGCTTCATATTGGCCTCTGCTTTGATCGATAAATTTGAAAGAGTTGATCATAAAATTTTATACATCCTTTCAAATTATGTGATTGCTAGGAGCAACTAGCCACGAATCGGATAAGGTAACTACAATCGTCAAATTTAAAAAAATTAGATCAGAAATTTCGAAATGTGATGTACCCAAAGAAATTGGGATAGTCTCCCACAATTCTTTTTTTTTTTTTACGGTTCTCATCTTAATTTATAAATAGAGATAATTAGAGGACCCCAAGGTACGTAATCTCTCTCTCATACATTCTTTCCTATATGTTCTGCAAGTTTCTGATTTGAGCATCGGAAGATCCCTATCGGTACCAACTCCGATCAAAAATTTGTTTTGCAGGTCTAATGGCAATTATCTTGTTGATCGTCATCCTATTCCAATCAATCCGATCCAAATCGAAAATATGTAGCAATAAAAAAATAATATTACCATCCATGCCACACTTCAAAATCGATATATTTTAGTTTAGATAATCCATTAGGCTCAACGGCTAAAATCAGACACATCTATTTTATAAATAAATTGATTTTAGATCGACTCATTTTTCTACCTGAATATAAAACTTATTTATTTTAGATGGTTATTGTGATTAGTGGATGCCGGTTAGGTTTTGCCATTTCTATTTTCAATAATATAAGAGAGAGCAAGTAATTGCAATTTGATTAAGTAGTTATCTATTTTAGCCCTAATAACACTCTTACTTGTTTAAATCCTTTAATGCCTCATCTTAGTCAAGGATAAAAAATTATAAAAAACTCTATTTAAATTTATGCAATATTACACTAATGTAACCATCATCATAAATTACCACAATTACATATGATGTTATCATGCTACCAAAAATATATATTCTTTAATCAAATTTGTTTACCTATATTTATGTTTAGGCGAGCGTGTGAAGGGCAGTGGATTTTCCTATTGCTTATATTTCCAAGGCGGCATATAAAATTAATCAATATCTTTATCCTATAATATTCGACTTTCTCTTTTCAGTCTCTATATCATATTTTAAACAGATAGAAACATCAATGGAATATCTACCAAAAAAATGAGTTTACATTTTTAAGACATAATTGAAAAAAAATCATGATAAATGAAGACAAACCAAAACATATTATTGATTGGACAATGTTATGCACATCAACCAATCTGAAACCAATATGCTTACAAAAAAAAAAAAAAAAAAAAAAAAAACTGAATCCTATGCCCTCATTTTTCGAATAATCAACCAAACATGCCTACGTAAAATGGCTAAGCTCAACCTTCAACAAGAGTTATTTAATATATCTAGAATCATCACATATACAGTCATCAATACCATCCAAAGCTGTTCCAACTTTCTATGATTAGCTTAGATCTACAAATTTCTTGGTTCTTGCTTGCAGTTAATCTAATGTCAACATCTTTTATTTTTTTTTTTATTCAAAAAAAAAAAGAAGAGATTTTAAACCATCGACATGAAGTCGGAACTAGAAGTCGGACATGCATACCATCGACCACCCTCAGTAATGATGCTGGCTCAAAAATAAATTATAATAATAAAAAAATCTTAAACCATTAATTATTAAAAATAAGTGAAGTATAAAATAAATTATTTTAATATATAAAAAATTAAAAATCAAAACAGCAAGAAGCGGAACAATATAAAACTATAGAACCATGCAATGCGAGAACTAGTCCACACTGAACCTAAATAAACCGCGTCCAGCCGGCTCTCCCCGGAGAATATGACCATCGTTTTTTTTGCGGGCCCACATCCAGCTGGGGCGATCCGACCGCCCGTGGAGAGGGACACCTCTCGGTCTAATGGATCAGTGCAATAGCAATTCGCCACATTGCCCCAATGTATTTAAACAATACAATCTCAAATAAGAGATGCTTGTACCTCTCATTATCTATTCTACGGTTGCCTTGGATCTGTACTGGTCCACCGGACCTGGTCCATGTAGTTATTTTTGGAACCCCGTGTTATGGTCACCTCCCCTCCTATTATTTCCTCCAATAAACAAATCAGCCAGAATCTAGAAGGCAGTAATAATAAATAAGCCAACGCCAGTTCCAGTGCAGCCTCCCAGCTGGAAGCCAATCTCGGCGCCTTCCCCTCTCTCTACCTCCTCCGCCGTCTTCCTTCTCTCTCTGCCGCCCCCTCTTCTTTCATCTCATTATCAAATCTCGCCTTAAAAGGTCTTCCATTGCGCTTTGTTTCGGTGATCGCACCCCAAAAATTCCCTACTCCTTTCCTGCCTCTCTTCTTGCGAACCGAGCTCAAAGATCCGTCTTTTGGCCTCTGGTTCGGTAAAGGTGGGATCTTGACGCTTGGGTAGCTGAGACAATGTGGGGAAGGAGATTTGTGGGGGAGCTCTCCTCCTCCTCCTCTTGCGTTGCTGCTTTCTTCCTGCTGCTGCTTGCACTGGATCATCCAGGTCTGGTCACCGCCCAGACCCCCAAGGGCTCTTGGCAAACCTTGACCGGTACTAGTCGCTCCCCTCTCCCTCTTTCTTCTTTTGTTTCTTTGGTGGGACTTCAGTTTGATTTGGACAAGCAGACGCAGAGAGAGAGAACAAGGAGATTTTTTTTCTACCAACACACACACACACGCACACACACGCGCACGCACAGATTTTTTTTCGAAACTTTTTCTTTTAAGCTGCTTAGATAACTTTTTATGTTCATAAAGATGATGGCGTTTATCTATGTTTCTGATGTGGCTTTTCACAACAATGTTGAGCAACAAATCAAGAAATGAGTTATAGATGTCGAGTGGGCATGTGTAAAGTGAAAGTTGTTGGCATGCGTTGTCCATGGGAGGTTGATTTCCGTGGAGCTGATGGGAGGTTTATGCTACATATTGTGGGCAACGCTGGTTTTGAAGAGTTGTTCTCTAGTGGATTCTAGAGATAGTTAGCACGTTTGAATTTTCTTCCACCTAACCTATTATTTTCTCATGTTTTTTCTGATTATTTTGTCCGTGAAAGCACCAAGTAATGATATAGAAATTTGAGGACTGGTGAAAATATTAGTGTTTATAAGTTCCATCTTTTTCCAATTATGGTTAATCACAGGGAAAACCTGTTTTGTAGATATCCCTCTAAGCAGGCTGTTTTCTAGAGTATGGGGAGGAACCGAGAAAAAGCTTCAAACGGTTCAGTAATGTTTGAGGAAACTAATGGTTTAATAATTGAAGGTAACTTTTAGTAATCACATCTGAATAAAACTTTGTTGGTACTTGTGCGCCTCCAGAGTTTTATTTGGTACGATGCTTAGCTTATACAATGCAATTTAAGATTAAATGGATTAATTTGCTAGTCTGGTATGATTTTACTAGTATTTTTCTAGCTTTGAGAATGACTAAATTATACTTCTAGAAAGAAAACAATATTGAAAAACTGTGATGGCATCTGTTTTGTTCATCTGTGAGTTGTAGTGCGGCTAAAATTTTCCTATTCAATCAGTGATCAGGTTTTACTGTTCCATAAATAAGGTTTGCTCTTCTAATCAGATGGCATTATTTATACTGGCTTTGCCCTTACCAGGCAGGCTTTGATGAAATTTCACTTACCTGCATTGATTTTTTAAGAAATTGAATTTTATTATCTTCTTAGTGTTTTAACTATAACTGTTTCTTTGTTTTATGGAAGTCTAATGAATCCACTGTTCCATAACACAGGTAATGCCCCGGTGGTAATAGCAAAAGGTGGTTTTTCAGGGATATTTCCTGACTCTAGTGACCTTGCCTACAAACTTACATATCTTGCTGGTTCATCTGATACAATCTTATGGTGTGATGTGCGGTTGACAAAAGATGGTGTTGGTGTTTGTCTACCGGAACTTACGATTAACAATGGTACAAACATTGATGTGGTTTATCCGCAGGGGAAAAAGAATTACCCTGTCAATGGAGTTCCTACGTCAGGGTGGTTTTCTGTGGACTACAGTATTAATGACTTATCGCCAGTTTTATGTAAGTTAAAACTTCTGAAAAGCTATTCATTTGCTCCTATACCATTTAAAAATTGAAAAAGAATGGGAAAGATTATGTATTATTATGGATGCTAATGGTTGCTCTTTCTTTATTTTTTTAATTTTTTTAAGGATTATAAACAAAGAACCCCGCTGCCCACAGAATAAAAAAAAAAGAAAAAAAGAAAAAAAAATCACTTGGTAGCTTTTTTCCCTGATTCAGAATGCCAACATATCTATCTATTTGGGGGAACGACTTCCGAGAGTTATAGATGCAACATCTGTCGGTTTACCCTAGACATGGTGGTTCAACGGTGCTTTCTGTTGATGCACAATGCCTTACTCTAGATGTTAACTCATGCAAATTAATAAGTTGGAAATAACTTAATGCTGTGCTAGAATAATAGCTTGGTTTTGAAATGTTCAAACCCATGATAAGGCATTTTAGGCTGAAGTAGGATATTTATCATGTGATATTCTTTTTCCCTTAACACCTTAGTCTGTAAGGTATTCTCTAATGGTACGTACTGTTTGTATCTGACTTATACAGCTTATGTGAATCATCATAAACCCATGAACTGGCAGATTCTGTACAATGGTTTGCACTGCTGCATCATGCCTGTAAGTCGCCAGAATGGCTTGTCCTCTTTTCCATTGCAATATGACAATGTGATTATGTCCTTTGGGGATGGGCACATATGGAGGCAGTTGCCATGCACAGCAGATGCATAGCCTGTAATTATAGCAAGACACAAGTGTACTTGAACTGGGCTGTCTTGGATCCTGCATTGGGTTGGTGGGTTTAGATTTGTGTATCAAAGAGAATTGTGTGCATAGACTAATGCGAAGAAGTTTGAAACTGCAATTTTTGTAAAATTTGATTTATCTCGGCCTTTCTGTCTATCTCACATCCACACTTCATATGAACTTCCTGTTTGGTAGATAAGAGAAATTTGGAAATGTGAATTTATTAGCTATTACTTGTGTTATATTTGTCTTGCTTTAAAGTCCAGCAAACTGAGCAGCTAAATCTTTTGGAAGTTAACAGAATTGTTATCTGCATGCTTGAAATTGTTTGACTAATATTCTGACAATTTTACAACTTAAGCAGTAATGCAAGGAGTTCTTTCTCGAACTAATAGATTCGACGCTAGCTCGGTTATCCTTACTGTTGAAGACGTGCAGAAACAAGTTAAGCCACCAGCCCTTTGGTTGAATATACAGGTATCTTATGGGTCATGTTGTTTGCATTATGTTCTGTAACACTCTTTCTTAATGTGATTCCTTAAAGCTTCTTGCTAATTAGAAATATATTTGTTGCCTCTTATTTTGCAGCATGATATGTTCTACACGCAGCATAATTTGAGTATGAGAAGCTATCTTCTTTCTTTATCAAAACGTGTTATTCTGAACTATGTCTCATCGGCGGAAGTGGTTTTTCTTAGCAGCATAACACGAACATTCAAAGCAACCAAAACAAAGTTCATTTTCCGCTTTCTTGATAAAGCTGCCATTGAACCTTCTACAAACCAGACATATGGTTCACTATCAAAAAATCTCACCTTTATCAAGACATTTGCCTCTGGAATTCTTGTTCCCAAGCAATATATTTGGCCTGTAACATCTGATCTCTATCTACAGCCTCACACCTCTTTTGTCCTGGATGCCCATAAAGAAGGACTGGAAGTATTTGCATCGGGCTTTGCAAATGATGCACTGATTAGCTATAATTACAGTTATGATCCATTAGCTGAATATCTTTCTTTCATTGACAATGGGATTTTCTCTGTTGATGGTGTGCTGACAGACTTCCCTAAAACTGCATCAGAGGCCATAGGTGATGTTTTTCATTACATGCATAAGATTCATAGTCTTGCTCAAATCTGTATTCTTTTATTTAAATGGTTTTAATGCAAAATTAGATTCTTGACCACCCTCTAAATATTTTTTACATATCAAGATAGTAGGAACAAGGACATTGTGATTACACCTTTTAGTGGCTAATGCTGTCTTTAGCATTGCCTACAAACGACTCGATTTTTCATGTATCATTTCTCTGTGATATTATTTGGATGTTTCTCATGTCTACCAAATGTTACCTCAGTTATGACGTGTTATTTATTGTAGCAGTGTTTGGATATAGTTTCATTCAAAAGCATGTAGTTTATTTTAAATTGTTATGGTATCTTAATTTATTTTACTTGTTATGATCTAAACATAGTCATGAAGAACTATTTTGTCTTGTTATAAACTTCATTCAAAAAAAGTGGCATTAGACTAATTATCAATTTTCATGTGCAATGGGTTTCTCTGATTGTTGATTTCCTTTTGAATGAAAAAATAACAGCTTTTCTTACTTTTCCTAGCACATAAGAAGTTATACTTCAAGCAAACTTGTAAAATAATTCTTGTAAGTTTGAAAATTTATGTATTGATTATAATAATGTGTGACTGGCACATTCAAGCAACAGGCCACCTACAAAAGACATCTGGTAGTTTGGTTTCCTTATTTATTTTGAGTTTTATGTACTAACAAATTTATGGATCTAGTGGGCTTATCATGCATGTGAGATTATCAGCTTAAAAGATGAAGTCTGGGGAAATGTTTTCCCAAATACAAGGGGAATCTTGTACAGTTGTACTGTAGTAGGGGATGGTATAGAGGCATACATTGATCCAATATGCATGCATGTATATATATGTATGTACCATAATAAGCAGGGTCTTTCCTTCCACCTAGAGTAGGTACAAGCGCTCAACTTAAGCTGCATGTCAATTCCACTGCTAATGCTAGATGTGTTTTTTCCCATGAGATCAAGTATCCTTCACTCACCCCCCTCTCACCAGAAGAAAAAAAGGATGAAGCTGAGGAAAACTCACTTGTCTTGTGACTAGCAATCGAGGTTTGGTAGATTTTGAAAGACCTGTACAGACATTTCACATTGCAAAACAATCAGATAATGAAACTTGGGTTTGGAATGCTGATAATATGAAGTACCTTTTAGAAGAAGGGTTTTTTTTTTTTTGAATTTTTATTGGTGAGGAGAAAAGAAATTCTTTATGAATGGTAGGATTAAGGCTCCATGCGATTCATATACGTCCTAGCAGCCTAAGCAGCAGGAGATTAAGCAGACTAACCTTGACTAATATGCAAGGAGGGTGGTGTTATAATTCATTTTGGATGCACGTAATTTATTAGGCAGTTTCTATACTTGAAATTTGCTTAAATTCAGAAAACATAATTAATGCTACTAGCTTATATTGTTAGATATTTATAATGTATAATTCTCGTTTAAATCGCTTGTTTGGAGACAATCTGAAGTTAGATCACAAGAAAAATGGATATTTGAAAGTGTTTGCACAAAGCTTTCCTCGCCATCTAAGGATGGGCGTGTTACAAAGCTTGTTTGACAAGTCAATGGCAAGACGGGGGGATAGGTGTAAGTGTGCCACCTACATTAGTATAGCCGGAAAGGGGGTGATATAATGGAGGATAAGAGTAGTATGGGTCTAGGTGCCTTGATTGTTAAGGACTTTCTGCACCATTACACCACCATTCAAGGAAGATGGATTGGGATAGATTATAGCTTATGCTACAGGAGGATAATTCTAAGTTAGCACTACTTATAAGGTACTGGAAAGTGAAAAGATGAAGTAAAGCTAAGATAAAATAAAATTCATTGATATGGATGTCGAAGAGTTTTTTATTACAAATTACCATTCCATTTATTTATATTAAATATAATAATCGTTTACTCTCAATAATAGTCCACATCTTGCTGCCATGTTTGGCTGTTTTGATGATCGACGACAGTCATCCTTCACTACACACATTCATTAGCACAGATGCTGTGCTCAAACTGTCAAACTGATAATCATATCTTATCATACTTGGCTTACCCAGGCATGGCTACATTGGCCGTCTATCTTTACTTCGGCCTATACTTTGGTCTTCTGCACTTGGAAATATCTTTGAGATTGATTTGGTTGCCTTGGTCTATTCCTTCTTCCCGCCATCTGATTTCATTCGTCTTGTATCGTGGGTGATCATAGGCAAGTCTTGATCTTTCAGCCTACTCATCGATGTCATGGCCGAATTTTACTTCTTCAGCCTATACCTCCATGTTTAAGTGTGATTCGTTGTAGTTGAACTTTATCCAACCTATTAAGGGTCACATGATTTCCATTTGCTTTTGCTTTGACTAACTTGGTCCACGTGGCACTTACTCATGGCCTTCAGCTAGATTGTTGAGAAGGGGTGTAAATAGAAAGCTTTTGGTTTTATCTATTCCAAACTTGTCTTCTTTTACTTCTTCATCTTCTTATATATCTGCTCTGATGTCTGTTTGTAGGCATAAGTTTTTGGTGTTGATATAGTTGTAATTGTTTTATACTATGTGAGTAATGATGCAATATCTATGATATGTGTTTTAGTTAAAATAGATCTTATTACTAATGTTTATATGTTTCATTATATTTGCAGGTTGCTTTTCTCATATAAAAGCAAATTACTCTGAACATGGTAGGCCAAATTTTGTTTATTTCCTTGACTTACGATCTATTTTCCTGGACTTACCATCTATGCTTCAATATTGGCATATTCTGCTTATATTCTTACACTTAATTTGTGCTTCAGGAAAGCCGCTAGTTATCTCACATAATGGAGCTAGTGGAATCTACCCTGACTGTACTGATCTGGCTTATCAACAAGCTGTTAAAGATGGTGTGGATGTTATCGATTGCCCTGTTCAAATGACCCAAGATGGCACTCTTATATGCATGAGCTCTATAAACCTCATTGATGTTACTACAGTCACAACATCACCCTTCAGTTCTCGTTCTTCCGTTATCCCAGAAATTCAGGGTGGTCCTGGAATTTTTACCTTTAATTTGACATGGGAAGAGATTTCAAAGAACTTGAAACGTAAGTTGACACTTTCCTTTCTGCCTGCTGATTATATGCTGAAACTTCTAGCAGTTCCTGTGGAAAAACAGTGGTGACATGGCTAGAATAAAAATATATGAAGAAGTATACTTTATTAAGCTTAGACTTTGGTGCCGCGTTGTTAAGTTTCCCTAGGAAAATGCAAATAACCTCATGTACCATGTTCATTTTTCCTCTCTCTCTCTCTGTGTGTGTGTGTGTTCTAGAGAAGTCCACAAGTCCAGTCTTAATAGCCTATCAACAGTAAAAAGGCTCTTTGTAAATTATTTGTGTCAACAATTTCACAACTTGGAAGAGTTATAAGCATAACATCTATCTGATCTAGATACTCTGACTCATAAACAATGTACTTTTATACTTATACTTATAAGTAAACTTCCCAAGATGTCCTGTCCAAAGTGGACATTCAACAATATCTCTCATAGAAGGGAAACAAGGATCCTCAAAAAAGATAATTAAAGAAAGAAAGAAACTTATTAAAGAAAGAAAGAAACTACAAAAAAAAAAGAGTATGTCAGGCTTCAAATAAAGCTCTGACAGTGATGAGCTGTGAGTTTTTTGAATGTCATTTTATATAGATAGATTCTGCTTCCTTCAGATGCTCTCAAATAAATGATCAAATCTATTTAAATTTATGGAACACCGCCATCTGTCACATGCTCTTCGTTGAACGAACCATGAATACTTCACATGTGCAAACATTTACATCAAGACTTATACCATCAATTGTGAAAATAGTATTACATATAGAGCTAGAGGTGTGCAAAAAACCGACCAAATTGTGAACCTGACCGAACTGGTCACTTCATTTTGATTTAAGTCAAAATTTTCTGTAGTTGGTTCGTTGTTGGATTGAAAACTTTCAAAACCGAAAAAATCGGTTCGCTTTTGCTTTGGATTTTTAAGAAAACCAACCCAAACTGATAAACCAACCTATATATATTTAATAAAAAATATTATTAGGTGAGAATACCAAGTGAAGCCCATACGAGTGTAAGCTCAACAAAATTAGAAGTGTTACGAAATTTGACAGTATATTGGTATGGTGTATGTTGTAACCTGATCTAACCATTGCTGAAAATGGCATCTTCTCAAGCCGATAAACCAATTGAAATGGAACTGAATTTCTCGGTTTAGTTTCATTTGGATTTTATAAACCACTTGTTCTGTTGTGGTTTCAGTTTTAAGAAACTGATTTAAAGTGGAACAAATCTACCCTCAACCGAACTGACCCGACCCACACCTCTACAATAAAACCAGGTGCATGAGGTTTGCTACCATAATTGAACTAATTTGTCTTGGCTAACAAGATCATTGCTATGATTTATGCATATATGAACCAAAACAACACAACCGAGAATGTGAAGGCACATATTCTTTCATTTGTTTCACCTACTCCATGACTATATTGATGTGCTAGAATAGTCCAGGAGTGATTTCAATCAATTGCCTGTAAAAGGAGAGGACCAGAATACAGAAGTCTTAAGACTGCTAATGCCAGTCCTAGTTGTGTCTGGTCTTACCATGAATTGCCAAAGGCACATTGCAGGCTGCCTTTGAACCCTTGAATATGATGACAAACAAGGCATACTATACTGTTTTCAGCATTGCTGGCTAAAATATCAGCCAGCAGAAAGAGATGAGAGCAAGAATAACTTGTACCCTAACCTTGGGAATCTCCCAAGGTTCAAATGCTGAACCTCCATTTGGAGGGCTGGGCTGTGCCCAGTTAGATACAAATCTTAATGTAGTTAAAGGCTTCTAGTCTTCAACCAGACAAGACTTCACAAGAATCAAAAAACTACTTGATGAGATAGAAGCGGTTATTCATGATGTAGAATTTATATTTTTCTAGTGGATGTCTTAATTAGCACACATCTAAGTTTGCTAGCATTAAAATTCCAAGAACAGTTTCCAGTAGTCATTCTTGAAACTATTATCTTTTCAACTTATCACCTATTAAATTTTTAACTTATGTTTAAGTCTGGTTTTGTGGCTTCCTGGATCTCATTATGCTCAAGGACTTTGTTTGTCTATTGCCTTGTATATGAAAATTGCATAATTGTTGTTTGTATAAAGATCTTTCGTGACATGCAAAAAAATGACATATAAACCATTCTTTCCTTTCTTTGAAAGAACATTTGAGTAACAACTTTTTGTCTCTGTTTATTGTAGCTACAATATCAAGCCCGGAAGTAGAATACCAATTGTATCGAAACCCTCGATATAAAAATGGAGGAAATTTCATGAAGTTATCTGATTTTTTAGATTTTGCAAAGGACAAGGCTTTATCTGGAGTTTTGATCAGCATTGAGGTAATAATATGTGCATGCTATTTCATGTTCAAAATTGATGAAACAAACCTACATGCTGCTGGTTATTGCTGGGTGCATCAAAGTTGTTTTCTATTTACTGGGTTTGTGCCAGGGATTTTTTTTTTGGTTTTACTATGGTCAAAACTTTTTGACCTGCACTTTAAATGGGCTGGGCATCTGTCAGGGCTTTGAGCTGGTTCAGGTCATGAGGTTAGAGTTTTATTTGGGCCAAGACAGCATGGTTTAAGCTCAATCATCACCTGGAGGTAAGGATTTTTTGACTGGTGGGTCCCCTTTTAACCCTTGTTCATGTCATATTTAGGTCACCAAAATTTGTAAGAGTTGGTTGAAGCAGACTGGGTTGTGCTGGTTTAGGGTTTGGTCATGCAGAATGGGGTAGATTATGGGTTAATTACATCTGATTGGTGAGGTCTCATGTGGGTGTGTGTTTACTCCCATATCAGTTTTTCACGGGGGAGATCTTGAGTACTTATATAAGACCAAAGAAGCAAAATAATACCTTTCGGCTAGTCTTTAGGTGATGTCCTGGGTTGTTACAGTTGGGTCATGTGGGGTGACCCAATTGGTTATGTTTTAAAGGGTTCTGACATGATGTGTTGGGTCAGGTCAAGTATGGGTCAAGATTTTATATGTGATTATGTCAATTGACCTGACTAGGTCATTGCCACCTTCTCATCGAACTATCTTTTTTATTTTTTAATTTTATTTATGTTTTATGTTATTACAACAATGTCAGCTGCGACAAGTTTTTCTGTGAAACCCAATTTTTGTAGAAAGTTGTATTTATTTGATGTGTGAAATTACAAAGCTGAGATCCATGAATAATTACATTAATACTGATTTCTGCTAAGCGTAGATAGAAGAATGACAGAACAGTTTCATCACAAGTGTCACTAACTTATGAACCAACATGATGCAAACTTCCAAGCCCTCTGCTTCTGACTGACCATTCTTCTTTTAGATACTTCTTGTGCTACACTATACACCGTGGTAGGGTAATTACATCTGATTGGTGAGGACTCATGTGGGTGTGTGTTTACTCCCATGTCAGTTTTTCACCGGGCAGATCTTAGGTACTTATATAAGACTAAAGAATCAAAATAATACCTTTCGGCTAGTTTTTAGGTGATGTCCACAGTTGTTACAGTTGGGTCATGTGGGCTGACCCAATTGGTTATATTTTAAAGGGTTCTGACATGATGTGTTGGGTCAGGTCAAGTATGGGTCAAGATTTTATATGTGATTATGTCAATTGACCTGACTAGGTCATTACCACCTTCTCATCGAACTATCTTTTTTATTTTTTAAGTTTATTTATGTTTTATGTTATTACAACAATGTCAGCTGCGGCAAGTTTTTCTGTGAAACCCAATTTTTGTAGAAAATTGTATTCATTTGATGTGTGAAATTTCAAAGCTGAGATCCATGAATAATTACATTAATACTGCTTTCTGCTAAACGTAGATAGAAGAGTGACAGAGCAGTTTCATCACAAGTGTCACTAACTTATGAACCAACATGATGCAAACTTCCAAGCCCTCTGCTTCTGACTGACCATTCTTCTTTTAGATACTCCTTGTGCTACACTATACACCTTGGTAGGTCTTAGGGAGAAAACAAGAGAAGGGAACCAGGAAAAAAAGGGAGTGCATTTTCAATTAATATAATTAGTTTAAGCTAGGAAGCATGGATATTTTAAATTGTATGCCATGTCTGTATTGGATACATGTTGAATACTGATACTTGTTTCTAGGATACATATTGGATACTTGCTCTAAGTACCCTATTTTCAAAATCTAAAATAGGTTTCAGATTCTACATGGATATTCATATTCATGAGCTATTTCCTAGATACACCTGGGGTATTTATTGTCTTGATGTCTCTAGGATGAGGAAGAGAGCCTTATTTTCTTTATTTTTTTTAATAATGTCAAACTTTTAATAATAAGTGATTTATTTTGAAGGCATGCAATGTTGATATTATTATATGAGTTATGGTCTATTAGTTTGAAAGATATTAAAGTTTGTGGATGTCAATGCTACATATAAAGTATGTCTACGTCATTTTGATGACAAACTATGCTTTATAGAATTTTTTTTTTCACATATATGCAAACAAACACACACACACACACAGACACACACAGACATACATATTTGTTGATGTACCCTATTCCTCTCGTATCCTACATTTTAAAGACTCATTGTATCGACTATCTATACATGAATCTGTATCTGTATCCATGCTTCATGGGTTTACTGAAAAGATTGGATGGTCTCAAGTCAATCCATCTTCCTCTTACATGCATGGCACGTGCCCAGCATAGGTCATTTTTATTACAAATCCTAGCCATATGTATGTATCCTTGCATAGATATACATACATGCATTGCATGTATGCATCCATCTTCCTCTCACATGCATGGCACATGCCCAGCATAGGTCATTGTTATTACAAATCCTAGCCATATGTACGTATCCTTCCATAGATATACATACATGCATTGCATGTATGCATCTATGTATATCTTGACATGTTTATGTATATATTCTTGTAGCATGCATTATGTCAAAACAATGTTGATATATTTGCATCTGTGGTTCGATATTGTGCAAATCTATTGACTGTATCATAAGGACAGTCCCTTTTAAGCATATGACATGTTGCTTCATCTGATTCTAGACCTCTGCTACACAAAGAAAGCTTATAATTTGCAGTGTGCTAATTAAGGACCTCACAAGTGAGTAGCATGAGGAACACAAATATTTTTTTTTTTATTGGTCTGAGCCCTCGTGAAATTATCATTTGTGCAAATAGATTAACCATATACCTAATCTGACCATCTGACAACCTACCACCAGACCCCATTCCTATTAGTCCCTAAAATTATTATTCTGTCTTGTCATTTGTCATCCACGTAAAGGCAGAATTATTGTAATATGGTGCTTGTTGCTAAAGAGTGCAGCTGTGAAGTAGGACTTGAACCTTTCTTCGGCTATGTAGGCCAAGCATTTGACCAGGTCAAGTATGTAGTCTAAGGCCAAAGCTTTTGGCCTTTCATGGATGTGCATCTAAGTGATCAGATTTAGAGTTTTGCAGGAAAGGAGATCAAACTTTCTATGAGAACAAAATATTTAACATGACTGTTAAGACCTGAATAAACATATTAGGGATTTTTGCATGTAAACCTTCCAAAAAGTTCATATTTGCTTATTTATCACTCTTGAAGTGAAAGTATTCCTTGAAAGTCTAAAATTTTACATTTATACCCCTTTATAAATCTGAAATAAAGAAATATGCCCCCCCTTTTATGATAGAAATATGCCCCTTTGAAATTAAAATTTGCAATATAGGCCTTAATAATTAGATAACATCAAACAGAAAGTAACATTATTATGTAACCCTCATGATTGCTTCTATCAGTCAGAATGAAAAATACACGTATATCTGATGTAAGCTGGTGGCCTAGTGCAAGATTCCAAGTCACCTATCAGATACTAAAGCAAGTGGCGCAAGGAGAATAAAAGTAAGCCAAAAATTTTCATTTTTTTTTTTTAAATTTTAAAAGCTTATATGAATATTCAAGCTGTAAGGTAAAGGAACTAGATGGATAAATTAAATTAAGAGAAAGGGATAACTAGTAGAGTCTTCCCTTACCATCAAGGGGATCTCGTAAGGACTTTGACCAACCGACACCTTCAAGGCACTCTATGACTAAGGACTCCACGAACTAGCTACTTTGCCAATCCCTAGGATCCACCACATAAATAATGCCAGAGTGCATGTAGTAAAAGAGATGATTTATTAATTTTTCAATGATCGAAACTCAATACATAGATGGTATTTATAGGAATGGGTTTCTAGGACCGACAAGAATCCTATTTCTGCATGGATGCAGTTTTCCTTCAAGAATAATAACAAAGTAGCTTTCTAGGTCTTGTAGGACTTGTACCCCAATTAATAAGTGTTTCTAAAAGAGAAAAGTTGACCAAAAATTTAGAAAAAATTGTCCTTAATGTGGCAATGCCATGGAGTGGTATTTTCGTAATTAAGTTGAACTTCATCAGCAATGCGTCAATGTGACAGGTCTACAACAAAATGGCTATAACTTTCTTTTCTGAGCTTCAATTGAGGTGATTTAAGATATATTGGAAAGTTGATATTGAATGTCTTGGAAGTGGTTTGAGCTTAAAATTTGACCTGTGGTGATGCCATCTTCGGAACTGGTTATGTTGGACTGCAACTTGAGTACTTGACCTCCTATTGACTTATTTGCTAAATCTAAGCTCATTGGACACTTGCGAGTCAAGTGTCATCTCATGTATTTCATCAAGCCTAGAGAGTTCTAGAGGACTCTCGAGGGACTTGTGGCAATGAAGGGTGCAGGCTTAGCCCTCAAGTTTATTCCAGCACAGTTTCGCATGCACCCATCTCTCTCTCTCTCTCTCTCTCTCTTCCTTTGGTTTTATGATGTTTGCCCATGTTTGCCCACCTTTTGAGGCCTTTGATCATGGAACTTGCTGTAAGAGGGTCCAGGGTCCAATAACCATAGGGTCCTGCATTTCTGATCTGCTTAAATATCATGGCAAGAATTTCAAATATGACCTTTAGTTTTTATTTATTATTTATTATTTACAAAATTGTATAAATGATAGCTAATGGTGATGTCGAGTTATTTCTCTAACCCAGCCAGAGTGTGCTTAGAAGTTTAAAAATCATAAGGATATGATAGGAAGGGTATATGATGCAGGCCAATGATGCTTGACCTTATGATCTTATGACCTTGGCTCTTTGAACATCAAACCCAATAATCAAATACTTAAATTGAAGGTTGAAATATGCCAAATACCACCAAAGATCCAGAAAACTTTAGGGTTGCATCGAGAATCATGCTAGAACAAGGGTTGAAGTCATACCCACGCCACCACAAGGCCCATGAGTGACCTCCAGGCCTAAGGCTTGAGAGATGAAGTACAGAAAGGTGACACTTGATTCACAAGTGTCTAATGATCACGATTTTTGTAAAATTATGCAATTGTAGTTTAAGTTGCAGGGTCAAAAGTAGTCTGATGCACATCAGTCCAAAATGTTGCTTCACCCTAATCAGCATATAATGAGTTTCAAGCTCAAACCACCTCCACTACATCTGGCATCGAGTAAGTTTTCTAATGCCACTTGAATCATGTCAAATGGAACTCGGATGAGGAAGTTGTGGGCAAAATGCTGAAGCACTATCCATGTAGTTCAGGCCCAGGAACTGACGGCAAGAGCAAAACCATCCAATTTTTGGATGGCAGTCCGTATGCTGTCCAACTTATTGTGATGGTGGATATTCTGAGAGTTGGTTCTTCTGACTCTGACGGCAGTAAACGTAGCGTCAGATCTGAATTAAGTCCTAGAAGTCCCAAAGTCATCACAGTTGAGTCCAGATCAAAGTTGAAGGTATTTGAAGGTAATTAGTGTACTGTGAGATTAAATTAGATGGCAGTAAGTCTGCTACCAGATCTATTTTGCTTCTAAAAGCATCCATATGATGAGGTGACTTGTTCTAGTTGTCTTAGGACTTCTATTTTGAGTTTTCTTGAACTCTATGAACACCCACTTGGCTCCTATCAATTTAAGAGGTCCATAGGTTATAAATTTCTCCTATGTACCCCTTGGTTGCATATTAATGAAGTTTGCTTTATCTGGAGTGCATTTTAACTCGTGTTTCTTAAAGGTTTTTCTTGTATGGAGGATTTTGCCAAAGTCCTGGTGGATTCTGGGGATCGATGGTGAGGCTAGTTGAAGTCTGTGGTGGTGGTGGAGCCCTCTTGGTAGTGAGGCGGTGAGCTACTGGTTATTCATGGATAGTTTAGTTCTTTAATTTCCCTCAGCCTTTAAATTTTAAGACTTAGGTCTGCTCTCCTAGTTGTAGGTCTGGTTAAAATCTTCCTTAGGATTATCGTTCCCTTTTGAATAGATTTTTCTCCACTGTTTCACACTGAAGATGACTTCAGGACTTCCCTTCTGTGTTGGTATAGAATACAAATTTCAGATTTTTGGATGGGTATGCATGCACCTTTAACTAGCTAAAGGATAAATAAGCAAATAAGAAATTTTGAGGTGTATTTATTTGTCAATTAATCATTATTAGAATCATCTTTTTAGAAAGGTGAAACTTACCACGATGTGAATGAATTCCATGGGCACGCTAACAAACAATACCTGCTGTGGTCATGCTCTTTCAAAGAGTCACATTGAGCGCTTGACAAAAAATCCTAGGTTTATTTTAAATTTCAGGTATTTGGAAAGTGCAATTTATCAGGACATGGGTCTGAAGAATCCCATGAGTAAGCTGATAATGAGGGATATCAACTTTGATCATGCTCTCTCAAAGAGCTATGCAAAGTACTCGATAAAAATCTTCTAGCACCCCCACCACCCAAGCTGATTGTCTAGATTACACACAAATATATTTTTACAGATATTTTCCATCTATGTTTAGGAAATTACCTGGAAACTAAAATTCCTTAGGCATGGTAGTAGTCTTGTTAATATCTTTCAAATTCAGCAATTCTCATCTCATCAGTACTGGCTTTATGCAAGCATTAGAAATCTATCTTTATGGAATAGTTTGGAGACTTCCAATTGTATGCTGCAATGATCTCCGCATAATGCATTTGAGGCTTGTGTTTAGTTTGTGATCTCTGTTGATTTCTTTGCCACAGAATGCTGCATTTCTTGCAGAGAAACTAGGATATAGTGTCACAGATGGTGTTATCAAGGCATTAAAAGATTCAGGTTACAGCAATCAAACAGTTCAGGAAGTTACGATTCAGTCCTCCAATAGCTCAGTTCTGGTCAAATTCAGGCAGCAAACAAAATATAAGCTTCTCTACATGGTTGATGAATCAATTAGTGATGCTGCACCTTCCTCAATAGCAGACATTAAGCAGTTTGCTCATTCAGTGGCGGTAAGCAAGCAATCCATATTTCCGGAAACCTGGAAGTTTGTTGTAGGGCAAACTGAGCTTGTGAAGACGTTGAAATCTGCTGGCCTGAATGTATATGTATATCTGCTAAGGAATGAGTTTGTATCTCAACCATGGGACTTCCTCTCGGATCCAACAGTAGAGATCAATCAGTATGTTCAGGGAGCTGGTGTTGATGGCATCATTACTGATTTCCCTGGGACAGCTACAGTTTATAAAAGTAAGTATTGTCTGTTCGCTGTGTCTTCTTCTCTCTCTGTCTTTCTCTCTCTCTCTTTTTTTTTTTTTGGTTGTTGCGGGGGGGTGGGGTGGTGTTCTACTCTTATCTGCATTTGTACTTAAGGTTGCATCTGTAAGAGAGAGTTAAAAATATCAGTCTAAGTTTGCGAATACTGTAAGGGCTAAAAATGGCTTGTGCCCATTTAGATCAGAAATTATGTCATTAACTTTAAACCCTAATAGAGGATGATGTCAGTATGATTCCTACTTGCTCACAAATTACAAAGTTAATTTATAGGCTTTTTGGAATTTTAACTAGTCCGCACACCTACCTCCCAAAAATTTTATATGGTCTCACTTCTATACAATTTAATGCAATTTATTTCCCAAATTGAGTTGTATGTAGAATGTAATCATTTGATATACGGTTAGATGGTAAATATATGTCAGTAACATATCCAGCAGTCTCCTTAAATTAATTAAACATGCCCTGGCTTCGTGACATCCAATTGTGTGCAAATATATTTAGAGGTTTTGCTAACAAAAACATATGTAGATAGGTTTTTTCCATGTATAGTCTTCTCCATGTTTGGATAACTGCAATTTATATATATTTACATTGATCTCTGTGATTACCATGCTTCTCCCGGCAAAAGCTTACTATGATTGAATTCCGATGCAGGCATCATTGGGCTATGTGCATATTGCCTGTTTATTTTAGTTGGAACATTGTTTGATATTTTTAATTAGAACATTATTTGATGTAAGGGTTCAGAGTTTTTACAACCCAGTGAGCTCCCACAAACGTGTTGATTGCCTATAAAAATAAAAGTAAAATAAAATAAAAGAACATATTATTGTTGGATGACATACTATGGTACCAGCAACATGTCTTTTGAAAGAGTGCAACTGACTAATAATTCTGTTGCACCAATGTTCCATACGTGTGCTTGCTGTTTTCATTTCTCACTGAACCAACCGTTGCTTTGAATTTGTGCAGGAAATGCTTGTTCAAAATTGGGTGATAAAGCACCAACATATATGTTGCCAGTTCAGGTCGGTGACTTGTTGGGGCTGATGGCTCCTGAGGCACTGCCCCCTGCACTAGCTCCAATGCCGGTCCTGGAAGTTTCTGATGTGGTCGAGCCACCTCTGCCACCTGCTTCACAGAAGCCTGGTGGTGGAGGGAATGCAGGGCCACCTGCTTCACAGCCTTCAGGTGGGCCACCAAGATCAGTTGTTGCCTCAGCCATATCTTTGGCAATGCTCTGTGGATCTCTTCTGCTTATTTGAGATGAAGCGGACGACCATTTTTACTACAGCATCTAGGGACATCACGTTTTGACTGCAGCATCTAGGGACTTTTCATCACAGCTCGAACTATGGATCCAGTTATTTATTTCTTGACTGCAATTCTTTTTTCCTTTTCGCATTTTTTGATTACCTTTTGCTTGTTCATCCTTATGTTCATTCTACTCAGAACATCAAGGCTTTCTATAGCATGCGAACATGAAGTGAATGTATATTCTTTTTGTGAATTTATGGACTTTTGAGTGTTACAATTCACCCTTTTTTTTTTTTTTTTTTTTTGAGGCAACAATTCACCAATTTGGTTATGAATGTTTGAACGCTTTCTCTCTGGTTCGAACATATATACCTTGTAGTGGTGAAACAATCCAACCAGATTCTCTTATTTACAGCTGCCCCCACTGAGGTTGATGATTTGACATCGTAGCTTCTACAATTATGTTTAGAAACAGCCTAACAGCAAAGACATTACCAACGAAGAAATAAACATACATTTATGAGTGGAGAGGCTTGCGAAGCAGGCTTAGTTTCAGCTTGTGAGTCACAACCTGTGACTGGGTAGTGATTAAAACTAAAACGACTCATCCTAGACAAAGTGGTAAACGAGAATGAGGGCAGCTGTCAGCTAAAAGGTTGTGTGGTACCCTGGCGAGGCCTAATGGTCTATTATGCTTTGCCGTGACAGAATGATGATGGGGCCTTCTTGCCCGTAAGCCTGGTGGAAGCACTTCCTAGTGATTGTAGTAAAAAGAAGACAGAAATTACCGTCGTTACGAAGGGGCCTACCTCCCGCTCTAGTCCATACTCCACAGATCACACAAGGAAAAGAAAGACGGCCGTTACAACTCTAGTTCTGCAATCATATGAGGCATCAGTTAAGTGTAAATAGAACTGAATATCGATAAGCTACAACTGTATCTGCAAGTCGGCAATAACATAATTGTGCAAATAGATCGGATTATATTATGCGGATAACTCCCTGCTTTTGGTCACAGCAATAACTCCAATATCCTGAATGTCAACGATCATAATTTTTGAGCTCTGAAACCCGAAGATGTTAGTATAATATACATGATTGGTTGCTTGCATTAAGAACAGCACATTTAAGCGCTAATAGCAATTCATCAGTATCCAATAAATTTCATCTGTACAACTCCTGAGTAACATAGAATAAAGTTTACATCATTAACAACAGAATGAGGCATATAAGTCCTTTTTCCTTGAATTTGCTGTCAGTATTCAGAGTATTTTGACCCTACCCCCAACAATCCAACGACAAGAACACCACAGAAACATAGAGATCCCCTTTAACTTCATCTTTTTCACTTCCTATGGAGAGTTCTTTCTATGTACTACTACTACACCAGTAAATAAGTTTGAAAAAAAGAACAGATTCTTATTTTCTATAAAGATAACTGATATAGAATATATAGCAACTGCTTACATAACCCGATGATGAACACAAATTTGTGATCATGTATCTGTACAGACATCACTGATTCCCTTTGTCATCCATCAGCTACCAGAAACCAAAACCACAGCTCACATGTTCTTGAGTTATCAGCCGAAGCCGGTCTTGCATGCTGGATTTGGATTTATATGGAGGGAGGCACAGCCGGTAGAAGCATGTGTGTGATGTGGGCAGAGAGTCTTGGGAAGTCAAAGACCTATAAATATACAGTTTAGAAGCCAAGCCACGAAAACCATCAACAGGCAAGTATTTAACTGATGTCCAGAAGAAAAGAAGTATCCTCCGCTGCTCCTCAGACATCTCTTCAACAATCTGCAGGATGTCCAAATTAGTCATTGGCAATCTTATTTGGTGAAGGGCATGCAAAGATCCCAAACATTCAGGAACGCAACGATGTCCATCATCATGCCTGGCAAATCATGTATTTAGGGTGATACATAAACTGCATCAATCACCAAATCTAAGAGTTCAAGATCCCAGGTGATTTAAAGAGCCTCCTAAAGTCATAGTATTCGAAAGGGAATAACAAACCTCATGCAACTGTCCTCACACCACAACCGTCAAGCTTGTCCCTACACAAACTATTTGAGCTTGGTATGAATCCTCATCCACCAAGCGTTCCTACATACATCTATCACTATTTCAAGCTCCTCCATATTCTTTCTCACAGCTTTTGTCAGTGTTAGCTTAGGTTCTCCCTACATCTTTGTACATCATTCGACAAAACACATTTTCCATCTTAATGGAGCAACTTCATATCATTGTAGTCCATGTACCAACCATATAAGGGCCTGTTTGGGTTAATCCTGCAGGATCCAGCTGGATGAACTGGGAGAGAGAAGGGGGAGGGAGGGAGGGAGAGAGGTGCATCCCATTAGATATTGAGGGATTAATCAAACAAGCTCTTAATTGATTCTCCAACATTTTGTGTTTAGTTTCTGCAACTTCTATGGCTGCTGTAATAATACTAATTTCTCATCATCCTTTCTAGTTCTTCCGTGCATCTATCCGAAACTCACTATTCTGCTATATTCTGAGCCACACAACATTCTAGGACAATAACAGCCTTATCTGTCATCTTATCAACTGTTTTTTCTGAACCCCTTGACACACTAAAAGCTAGAACCATATATGAGAACTCTGGCTCAGTTCGATGGTCATATGAAACCAACTAATTCATCTCATACCACTAGTAGATGTTCCTAACTATTAAATCATACATTTAAACAAGAAAAGAAAAGAAAAGAAAATCAGGTGCCACTATAGAGCTGGAATATACCAATTTAGAAGCTGTAGTCTTAAAACAAAGCATCACCCAAAGAGCAAATGGTTGTGGAACCACAAATACCATTAAATATTACTAAGATAACGTATCATAAAAACTCTTAGGACAATATATCAAAACATGTTCATGTCCCATGTGCTTGATAAGATCATCCTCAATAACTCTCTGATAATATACTCTGCAGCATTCCACACCCCTTGGAAACTTATACACATGCCTTCTTGTTGGCAATATATTTCACAAATTTAAAGCCTCACAAGAATTTGGTCATTTATCCAATTGGTCATTGTGAAAACTTAAGTTCCTTTTAGCAACTTTAATGGTGTGAATTTCAGATTATCTCCAATTTGTAATTGCCTTCCCAAATTGGGCTACTAGCAACAGGCTCTTCTGATTCTTGACATCTCTGCCCTTCCTCTCCATCATGATGCCAAAACATATTAATGATTTGTAGCCTCCACTCATGGATAGAACAACCGAAAGTAAGAACTTTGAAACCACATTTTCCTTCTTTTCTAAAGCCTTTGACCTCTTTTACCCTTTGTTCAGTTGGCATCATGAGAGAGAGGATGGATGGGGTTGGATGCATGACCTTCATCTATCATTTAATTCAAAAAATTTTAGGGAGGATGGATGAAAAGGAGAGATTCCCATCCACCTTGACCCATCAATTTGCATCCTTCCAAATTGGGAGGATGCAAGGATGGATGCAGCATGTGAGGAATTGATTTTTGTACTGACAAAATTAGCTCTCATTAATTTTTTCTGACACTTCTTAACTTTTTCATTCATTTTATTTACATATATTTCTATTTTGTCTATAATATTAAATTTTTATTACTAATTACTTTAATTTTAGTGCATAAGTTTCATAATTATAAGTAAATAATTAGAATTGTATTCTATTTTTCTATTTATATTTGCTATTTTCAGTTAATTATTTAAACAAAATTAATTAACTATTTAAACTAAATCATAAATTAATTCATTATTTATATAATTAACATATATAATTATATCTAATTAATTTATTAAATTATTTATTAAGTTAAATTAAAATTAAATATTTATATATTTTTATATAATGATAAATTATAAAAAATATAAGTTTATACATTGCTCTACTTCTTTAGCATGAATAAGTATTATAAATTGATAATAATAATATTTTTTTATCAAAAAATAATTTAACAAAAATGTCGTATAAATATCCTCTATTCTCTCTCTCTTGTTTTTCATATACCAAACAGAGAAGAGAATTCTTCCCATCAATCTTTCTATGTTTCACCAAATATATATCCATTTTTCCTCCAATCCTTCATAACAAACAGAGGGTTAAAGGATCTCATAAACATCTTATTGGCAACCTAAGGGGAAGTTACATATATCTTGAAGGTTTGCAAGATACTAGTTTGAGCAAGTGATTCTGTTGGTTGAAGATCCTATAGGAGACCTGTATTTAGCATGGCAGAAAAATCAAAAGACTATTTTATGATCTGTATGCGGTACAAAAGGTACCTCCCCAAAATAGGATAGCACTATAACTCAGCAGGCAAACAGCTAAAGACAAAACTTTAGATAAATAGAATTACATGTATATACGGAACTGCCTTTGTCTGAGTTCAGTAAAAAAATAGATTAAAATTTTATCAAAATAAGAAGGTTAACTTTTCAGCCCAAGAAACAAGTCCAAATAGGGATTGGGTTAAAATAGCTTTTTAAATGCTAAGGAATGTTTCAGATCTTAAAAGCTCATAAAATTTATTATATCCAATCAATTTTGGAATTCAAGAGTCCAATAAAAAAGGGCTTATAATTTGCTCACAAAAATTTTAATACAATATAACGTATGATACATGCCTTCATCTTTTCATCTTTTCATCTTTTCAATTTTAATACAATATAACGTATGAATGATTATTGTCTATTTTATTAAGGACTGTATAAGAGAAAAAAAACTAATGCATTATTATCTTGAATGACACACTGCTAACCACTGAACAAGCATGCTAGCCTTCTTTTCAAATGTATCACCATATGTAGCATGAAATTGTTGTTCCAATACATGAAACAACTCTAAACAACACCAGATATAAGTGTCAAGGACCCCAATTGAAAAATAGAGACCAACAATGACCGTCCTCATTGATCTCAAACTGTGTTTTTGCAGCTAGACCCATGCCCCTAATGTGCCAGCTTGTGCCAATTGTTGGCAAGGAATGAGGCACAGCAGCATGCGCTAAGTCTGCTCTTGCCTAGCACAAACACAACACACAATACTTAGAACCTTGAAGGAACTACTTGGAATCATATAAATATGTGCATTTTAGCTTCTGAATTAATAGCTCCCTTGTTATAAGGTTGTTTAGGCCCAAAGGAAAAGATATTGGAGGAAGATTATCAGTAAAGAACATCTTTTTTGAGTTAAGTATTTGATTATGGGTCCAAACCTAATTCTCCATAAGGAAAGTCAAAACCCGTGATCCAACTCAATTACCTTATTCAGTTGATATTTGGATCTTGTTTGGATCCGACCCCCTGTCTTAACCTATTCAGACCCCTGGTTACAACCACTACTTCATTTCCCAAACCCACTAAAGGGAGGCGAAAAATAGCAGCCCTTATTCCTGTAATAATGAAAGTGAAGCTTCCATGTCGGAGGGGTCAGTCATTTGAGGGTATCAGATTTATTGAAACATTAGATCTAAAAGGCCAATTGAAAGCACAACCTGACTTCCCCCACCCCCAACAGAAAAAGAAAAGGAAAAGAAAATAGAATACATATGCAAACATAACAGAGAATACAGGGAAAGAAAGCACTGGTTTTAATCATTTTAATCCAATCCTTTCAGATATACAATTCGTGTTTGAACATCAATTCTCTATTCCTGAGAACATATCCTGAATATTTGTAGACTCACTATTCGTCAATATACCAACTTCCGTACCCTTTTCCACCAACCAAAAAAGTTGTGATTATTTCTAAGTTTATAGATGTTTTGAATCTGTCCATGTCCTGCTGAAACAGAAGTCTGTGAAATTCACTAAGATCCTCTACACCCATGTCTGCTAAAAGTTAGATTTTTACTTGCAACTACCCTCCAAGCATCTCTAGAAATTTGTAACAGTTGCTAGTGTTACTCTCACATCTTACCCATGATTTACATGGATAAGCATATGGAGTTGGTCAAGAATATGAATTTGTGTATAAAAAAAAGACACGTGGCTTTAACATACGAGATCTAAAATTTCAAAACATAATATGATTAGTAAAGCACATTGCATCTGAAAAACGTCAAACCAGAAACTGTGAGTCAAAAGAACGTTTCATTCAATCTGCATATAGATTGACTCGAAATATATTCACAATTATTTTTTTTGGTTTAAAAATGTCAGGTTTCACATCAGGTATTGATAGATATGACAAATTGTCCCACTACCCATATTCACACATACTGGACCTTGAAGTGTCCGATACAAATCTGTATCATGCAATGCATACTTCATAACCAACATGAGGGCTGTCTCAAGTCTTATAAATTGTGCATGCCACTTGCCAAAAGCCATGGATGCAACATATACTACACTATCTAGCCTGTGAAGATAATACAGATACCAATGTAAGTTGTCTTCGGTTCTATGACATCAATAACAATGCCTAAATAATATTAATCAAACATGAACTATCAAGAAGGATACTTGATAGCACCTATTAGGATGATAAACAAAGACCTACAAATGACTGCTCTGTAGTTGAAAGAGAGATCGGTGCGGCAAACTCTATTTCAAATCTATAACTTCAAATGCAACATTTCCAGCATTTAGTTTTGAAACATCTACTGTGCTTTCATATATTTTCCATAATAATGGCAATCAGTTTGTCTAAAATATATCCATACGACAAGGAAGCATCACATGCCAAGAATTCAAGAGCTCACTAAGACCATAATCTCTTCTTTGAAGCATAGATGCTCTACCATTTCTGTCCAATATGGTTCTCTAATAACATCTAACATGATGAAGAGAACAAAATATTTCTGATGGGCCACCCAACGTTCCATACAATCAGGTATATCCAATCATGAAAAATGGCAATCAGGACAGCAAAGGAGCATTGCAGCATCTATAATTCTACATAATATAGTAGAGAAGTTTGGCTGCTTTTTTACATAATGGACAATTTTTTGGAATCATTTTTCCTCTTATTTTTCTTTGCCTCCTAATACCTCACCACACATTACATGTAGTATCATTAAACAGCTTGCATCAACATGTTAGTGTCAGCTCTATATAACAAGCAATTGTGTATCTGTGATCAATGTGTAAAGTAGAAGCTTGAGCAATTTAACAATCCATAGCATGATAGAGATGACAGCCATTTATCTAAGAAAGAGTAAAGAATATAATCATGCTGGGAATGGTCCGCAACATAACTTCCCTTGAGATAGAACATGATATCATGGTGTCAATCATGGCTAAGTGATAATCAAGGCTAAAATGAATCATGCCAGAATTTCATTTTTCTAACTACTGCAGAAATCACAAAAAGCAAAAATTCTGTGGTAGATTGGAAAAGAATACATTAAATACATTTCCCAAGTCCCAGTACCACTAGACAAAGTCAATACTAGAGAGCTGATAAAATTATTCATCTGGAAGTAGAACTAGTTGTGCACATAAAAAGGCTCATAAAAGAATAAAAAAAAGTTACTAGTTATACTTAAACATAATGTGTACATACCTTCCAGAACCAACAAATCTGACGATCTTTTGCCTTGTAGCCATTATACTCGGTATGTGCTTTCCATTCCTTCACATTAATGACATTATCACTCCCACCTATCATTCGATCAAAATCTTCGAGGTCCAAACTTTGAAAGAAAAACTTATGGTGCTTTGAATTGGAAAGGATATCAGCAAAACCTTGAGCAAAATGAGTTACTTGTTCAGAGATAGATGTAACAAAATGATGTTGAATCAGGAGGTTGACATATTCCTCTCTATTCTTGCTATTTACAACAATATCCTTTCCCTTGGGACAGAGCTCAATAGTCCTCCGAGAACCAAGTTCATTGATTTCTCTGACAAATGTTAACCCCAAAGCATCTGAATCAATTAGGTCAGCATCCATATCTAGAATCTGTTTACAACTAATATACAAGCATGGGTCTGCATCCTTTATATCTTCAAGGGTAACTGATTTCCCACCTAGTTGTAAGAAAAATACATGATCAAACGCAATGCCTACTTGCACTTTATGCATCAAGGCTAATGCAATCACCCGTCCAGTGAAGCTGAAATATTTGAGGTGCAAAGGATCCACAGCAGATGCTGCATCACATGTCAATATATTTGTTTAAGCCAATGATTCATCTAAATGAAAAAGTAAACTGAAGCATAAAAGTATTCCTTAATAATAATGAGTACAAAGCATACAAAATTAAATAAGAACTATCATGAAACTAACTCATACAATGACAACTAAGGATAAGACAGTGATTTTTAACTTTTTGGAGTTCCCTCTTGAACCTTGGTTTTGCTTCCTTGATTGGAGTTTTGGTGTAGTCTAACATTTGATTTTTTTTTTTGGGGTGGGGGGGGGTGTGGTGTGTTTAGAGTCCTCCCCTATATAAGGAGGGGATCTCTCCTTCTCCAAGCCAAGCAAGGAGGCCTCTCTTTTTGAGACAAGAACCATGGAGTTTTCACAAAATATTTCCTGTTGACCAATAATCATATATATTCGGTTCCACAGGCTAGAAGATTACACTAGGCATATACTAATATGATTGAACACCAGGAAATTTGAAGAGCTTTAAGCACATGCTTGATCATGGTAGTCCAAGAGGTCATTGTAACAGATCAGTGGGCCTACAACTTTGTTTTCAGAAGAAGATAATGGAATTTTCAACTTTACATCATTAAGAAAACCTATTACAGAGATATATTGGTTGAAGCAAAAGAGGCAAGCTAGCACTCGAGAATGCCTCTTAAAGATTCTAGTACACTTCCCGAGATGGAAGACACACTGAGAGACCAAAATGTAACAATATATGAACTAGCGAAGGGAAGAAAAGCAATGCCAAAATTGTCCTGCTTCAAGTTAAAAAATTCTACAATTGTGGTAAACATGTATCAAAACCACTCAGTAGTTCCAAGTAATTGTAGAGGACAAGCAGGAGGATGAGGTTTCTTAAAGGCTAAGGAGATTACAATTCTAAATATTACTATTGTTAGAGACAAGTTAGTTAAGATATTTACTTCTTACTACAAAAAAACCAAACCCACTCAGCTACAACCAGATCTAGATCGATGACATTCTTCAACCTTTCACACCAACACCAAGGGACTATACTACTTGATGGGGTGAGAGTTACAAACCTTGCCTCCCAAACCTTCATCAAGAAGTTGGATCTTAGGGAGACTAGTATTCTGTTTCTTGTCTAGGTCAAGAAAGTGGCATTACAATGCGATCACATGTCCATTGTGATTGGAGAGCTAATGGCTTGGCAGATTTGATGCAACGAGTGCAAACTAAAATGATCCACATTATATTTGGACGACAGACATCTGAAAGATAGGTGTATGATGAATGCTAGAGAACACCATTCTACACTATTGGACACCAAATCACAAACATGATGCACCAAAAGAAAAGATCCAAGTGGCAGTGGTTCTCATCTGATATGGACCAACTCATGTAAAACTTTAGTATTAAAGTCAAGAGAGACCATCTCTTTATTTCCCTTTTCATACAGATCGGTTATATGCTAAACTTACTTAGAAACATACAATAAAGAGAGAAGAGGAAATAAGAAAAAATAGATAAAAAAGGAGAAACAAGTTTAAAAAAAAAAAAAAACAAAGAAAATGGAGCAAAGAGTGAAGAAAAGACACAACTTGAGGGAAAAAAGGAGTAGCTGGCATCTTCCAAATGGCTATTTCTTTCACTCTCATAACTGGAATGCTAAATTACTTATTTCTCCTTCATTTTCTCTTTTGGGATCTATTTGGGCTTCATCTCCATAAGCAATTTCAGCAGTCTTGTAGTGCCTTAAAAAGGAGAGTTAAAGGTGTAACTAGATTTTGCAGAAAAAACAACAAATGTTTTAGTTCATCTTCATTAGCCAAGTTCTCTTTTCTTTTGTTGTTTCCTTTCTTTCTTTCTTTCTTTTCGGATCAATCGAAGGGTTCCTGTATGCTCGAAATTTTAGCCATAACTGAAGATTTCAGATTCCATTGTACAAAAAAATCTAGCCATAAGTTAGAAATTCAGAGATAGGCACATCAGGGCTCCAACGTGATCAGATGCAACCTACTTGGAACTGCCACAGCTAACCAGCACAGTTACATTACCCTGATTCCCAGCCAACCCAACTCAGCAGCAATGAGATCTAGTCCAATTGGAGCCAACATGAGTTTGGCATTGCAACTTATCTAACCAAATATTTCATATAGCTGTACTTCATCATATAAGCAACCTTTTGAGTGGAGACCCTCTATGGTGCATGTTTTGCATCACAGATAGTTGTACACCCCTTGATGGCTGCCACGTCATCTGATCATAGATATGGACACCTATCAAACATTCAAGGGCGACATGCCGTGTATGGTGCACAAACCAATGCGACCAATCGCACCTTATTTCATAGCCGTCCATCTCATGATCAGATGATGTAGCAGCTATCAAGGATTGTACAACTCTTTGTAGTGCAAAACATGCACCGCAGAGGATCCGAACTCACAACTTGTTTAATTTCTATCAAAATTCCCAGGCTAAAATTAATGCAGGTTGTTCTAAATTTTGAGAATATTTGTTCATTAGAATAATTCTTCTTAATTCACTTCTAAAAGAAATCATTATTACATAAATGGTAGACTAGTGATCAACAACCCTCAATGCTTTGAAAGACTATAGGTGGCAAATGGGTAGCCAAGAGGCTGCATAATGCCTAGGTGCTAGGTTGGTGCTGAGAGGATGCTTAGATGCCCATTCAATGCAAAAATAAAATAACTTTAAGAATCTAGACGTAGGAGATATCTGAGAAAGGAAATTATAATTCAAGAACTAGAAATCCAATAACAGAGAAAATGTAGCAAGTTGATTGGCAATATCAACCAAGTGATGTTCAATACTGATTCATGAAGCAATCCATTCTCAATGCTCAAACATGATGCAAAAACATTATGCAAAAACATTCTCAATGCCGTTGACAAAATGAGAACACAGCATTGAAATTAAGGAGTGAATGAAAACATGAACTAACCAGGATTTGGAAAGAATCGTCGACGATCATTGGGGCATGGCAAGAATAGGACATTCTGTGGGTTGAAAATTGCTTGGCACAATAAACAAAACCACTCTCTCAGAACACCAGGGCCCGTAGCCTCCTCATTCTTGAATTCCAGGAAAAGCCCGCCATGCAATGCCATGGGATCTGCTTGGTTGATGTATTCGAAGGATTCAGCCAGCAACTGCGACCTGTCGATAAGCATTTCATGCAGCTCGTCCTCATCCTTCCATTCGGGGAGCAGCATCAGCACCAAATTCCTCCTCGCCTCGAAATCAGTCACATCCTTATACTTGAGAAACCAGCGAAGCTTATCGCTTCTCTTAGCATGTTTAAGAAGAAAGTTCACCGGAATTCGCCGCACCAAAAGAAGCGCATGGAGCAATTGCTGGGCATCCTCAAACATCTTGGCAAAAACATTTGCTACGGACAGAACAGCCACCATGTCGGGCCACATGGTCAGAAAGGATTCGCACCTCTCCAGCCCTTCCTGGTTTATACAGTCCTCCACCCTCTTCAGGCCCTGGTCGACCATCTTCAGGAGGTCTATGAACAGATGATGCAGCGAACCAATCCAGTCCTCGTACTCCGGGTGCTTGCTGTTATACAAATGCCTGGCAATCGGCCCTTCCATGCCCATCCAGTCCTGGATCGCCCACCGCATCGCAGATAGGAAATTGGAGAGATCGTCGAGAACAGTCTGCGCGATGCACATGAACTCCTCCGACAGGCCCGAGAGCACCAGCTTAGTGAGCTCGCTGGTGAAACCGAGCAGCTCGAGGATTATATCGAGGGGCTTCAAAGGGGTCAAGTACCTCGGGCCCCCTGCCGTCTCCAGAAGCGAGGCCAGCGCGCTTCGGCACCGGATGTACTGCAGGTCCTTCTTGCCCACCGTTCCGGAGAGGATCTTGCAGAACTTGAGCACGATCGGGGCGCACTGCACGTGGATGTACTCCGGGAGGAACTCGGGGTTGGGATGGAGGAAGATCTTGATGGCGTTGGTGGCGACGAGGCGGTTGTCGTGGACCGGGGAGAGGTAGAGCTTGACGAGCGCGGAGGGGGCGCCGGACAAGGTGAAGACCTCGAGGTGGGCGGCCACCTCCTCGCGGTTGGTTTCGAAGATGTTGCAGGTGAGGGAGAGGAAGCGCTTGATGAGGCCCTCGACGTTGGTCCTCGTGGCGTGGAGGCGGTCGTCGCCGACGGTGTCGAGAGAGCAGATGGAGGCGATGAGGTCATCGGCGATCTGCCAGGCCCTGGGGTGCTTGGTGCTGCGGAGGCGGCCGGTGAGCTGGAGGCTGGCATCGTTCTCGACGGCGCAGGCGGCGAGGGTCGCCTCGCCCTGGAGCTGGCGGCCGCGGTACAGGAGACGCTGCTCCGAGATGGGGATGCCGGTGATGGATTGGAGCTGATCGATCACGGAGTCTACGGTGTCGTCCGGGCGGGCGTGGATCACGACCGTGTTCCGGGACATCAGCCGGACGAAGAAATGGAGGGTCGAGGAGGAGGAGGAGGAGGAGGAGGAGGGGGAGGAGGAGGAGGAAGGCTGAGGCCTAAGCTGAGAGGGATGATCGTCGCTGACGGCGGAGGATGAGGAGGAGGAGCCGAGCTTGTGCATCTTTAGAAGGGGGAAGGAATCTTGGTCGTCGTCATCGTCGGAGTCGGCGGCGGCGGCGGAGGGAGAGGAGAGGAGAGCATAGTCCTCCAGCTTGCGCTTGCGGTGCTGGTCGAAGCGCTGGCGGAGGCGGGTGATGGCGGCGTAGAGCTCGCCAGAGCCGAGAGAGGACATCGCCGGAAGGGATGCGATCGCGGCGGCGGCGGAGGGAGGAGGCGAGAAGGGAAGCCCTAAAATTTCATGGCAACGGAAATGGCAAGGAGGGGGAGACGAAGAGAAATTTTAGGGATTCTTTTGATTTCATTTGGGTATACACAGAGAGAGAGAGAGAGAGAGAGAGAGAGAGAGAGAGTCGTCGAGGGAAGGGGGGGGGGATTCCGCCGTGCTGCCGCGGGGGCGGAGAAAAACGGGGTCGGCTGGAGAGCTTCCGTGGCGTCTGATCAACGCGTGCAACTGTGTTGTGTGTTGTGAGATTACTGGCACGTGGAATGTACAGCATGGTAAAAAAAAAAAAAAAAGCTGTCAGATTTTCTGATCCGATAGAAGATTGTTTTAGTAATTTTATCCCCGAAAAAAATCTACTTCGCAATTCATTTTACAATAAAATATCAATTCTATCTTCCAATTCCATCCACCATCCAACAGATCTTCGGATGCTCCTTGCATCCTCCCGTTTACCTCAAAAAATGTTTTTTTTTTAAAATATCCCATCCATA
Organism: Elaeis guineensis; assembly: GCF_000442705.2. Classification (NCBI taxonomy): domain Eukaryota; kingdom Viridiplantae; phylum Streptophyta; class Magnoliopsida; order Arecales; family Arecaceae; genus Elaeis; species Elaeis guineensis. The sequence goes on along the minus strand of NC_025993.2, from coordinate 163,399,964 downwards.
ACCATATCACCCACCTGTAAATCTACTACGTGGCAAATTTTCAACATACGGGCCAAAACAACGATCATGGTCGACCGACGCGAAGCAAGCTTCAATATCAAAAAGAAGCTGCAGTGTCGGTGGATCATGACATTTTAGATGATGGTAGAGAAAAGGGCAGCTAAGTTGAAAGACGAAATGCGGCTGGAGGCTGTGTCGCGAAGGAAGGTGGTGATGTTGACAAAAGAAACAAAGTGGTAGGAGTCGAAAAGGAAGAAGTAGACGATCAACGGGGTAGGAGAAGAAGAGATGGAAGTTGTGGTGTGTTTTCAAGGAGACACCATCTGCACTGATACATATGCGAGAGTAATATGCATACATCGTCTATGCTGATGCACATCTTTTAACATATTGTGCACACATAATGTATACTGATACACATATACCTTTTCCTGAGTATATCTCTGCGTTTTGCTCGCCCTCTACTTATCAAAATAGACTAACACAAGCACCCGTAGCATTAAAGTTTTTCTTGGTTCCATATACATTTAGTTAGCCTTAGGCATCAACTTTCATGTATAATGGCAAGCTATACGGAGCAGATGAAGCATGTCAAAATAAGATCCATAATAAATATCAAATAAAAAAATTATTTGTAAAGAATCATGAGACTTCCCAGAGAGCTAGGGTTCAGGGAGTTGGAGTTGTCTAAAGTGAGGGAATTGTGTCGTATCAAAAAGTGAATACCAAGTCATGACATAGACTTCACCCTCATGGGATCTCAGTCATTCATAAGAGGGTTGAGATGGTTGCTGCTCCAGCCGACATTGCCATGGGGAAGGTGAGGAGAAATGCTTTATCAATTTTTTAAAAAAATATATTAACATGGTCTTCGTTTTGTCAGCATTGAGTTAGCTCGGTAGCAAGTTACTGGCAGTAACTAAAAATTGCAAATAAATTTCATTTGTGGGGATTGAAGCAGCTCCGACGGTATGGCCAGGAAAGAAATCTCTGAGTTTTAATATATTTTATTTTTTTGATGCTCATGGTCATATTCATTCTAGATTTATATAACAAATCCATTTTACTGAAACAAAAAAGAGCTCTGCCAACCAGTGTGCCAAGTTCGGTTCAAGGCACTCAGAACCTGGGTGAATATATCCTGCTCCAAAATAGGCCAGAATTCGAACCAGGTCCAAAGCATTTGGTAATCGGGCCAACCCAAGTCTAGTTGAGTCCATGCCAAATGAGATTAGGGCTATCAAGATCAACCTGATATTAGACCGATCCGAAATGACCCAGATCTAACAGACATGTCTAGCTCCAAGTTGGGTCCAGACGAGGTAGAAACTTGTTTCAGCTCCACCTGGAGCCATGTTTGTCAAGTGGAATAAGAGTTCAGGAGAGGCAAAAGGGGAAAAGAAGAGCAGAGTATGTGGGATGAGAAGAAGCTTGGATGTTAGACAAGGATAGCTAGGTGAGGTGGATTCGGGGCAAGCCAGTCAAATACTGATCCACACTGGCCCAATATTGTGTGGGTCAGGCTATATTTGGTCAGGTACGAAAGCGACGGAAGTAACATAATTTGGATCAAATCATCTCACGAGTTGTGAGAGATCAGATCAAACCACATCTGGTTGTCTTTGGGTTGAGTCACTTGCGTCTGCCAGTGAGCTTTCAGCACAAGTATTATTTAAGAAGCATGATCAATTGAAATGCTACTCCTTGTATTCCAACTCAGAACCTCTTCCACGCTGCTGGTCCTAGTCTCCTTGCAGTTACCTATGATGTGTTTTAAATGGGAAATATCGGAGTACTAATCAATAAATTTTTCCCAACTGCTACGAGTAATGGAGTCATTATTGCACGCGGGCCTGCCCCACTCTCCATACTAGACAATTCTATTAATTTCCCTTCTCATGTTGCAGACATATATTCCAAGTCTCCAAAGTATTTTTTATTAAAAAGATGGTGTAACTAAAATATTTAGCGGGAGCAAGCTGAAAAGTATCTCATCCAATCTTCAACCTCCATGTAGCAAACCGAGTGGTGGTGGACACATGACCCGTCCCATCTCACTTGTTAATTGGGCTAAGCCAAGAGTAAGGGACGGTAAGACCAATTAGAAATGATCCAGACCCAGTCAGATATGGTTGAGGTCCGGGCTGCGTAAGTCTAGGTAAGACCAAGGTTAGGCTTAGGTTCACCATAAGCCACATTTGTCAGGAGAGCAATGGTTTGAGAAGCGGAATGGCCGTCTTGGGTCAAATTTCTTGCGGCACTGGAAAGAACTAACATTCGACTGTCATCCAATATTTGGTTGGGATCATAAGAGTAAGGTCTACGAGGTTAGAGGGATGGACAGCTTTGATTTATCGCTCCGCTCCAAAAAATTTCGACAAAATGGATAAAAAAAGAAGGATTATCCATCCACCTGGATCTATCAATTTGTATCCTCTCAAATTGAAGAGATCAAAAAAAAAAAAAAAAAAATGGAGGATGTGTGGATGAACTTTTGCATTAACAAAATTATCTCTCATTAAGAACTCGTCTGATTCATGAGATAAACTTTTTTTTCTTGAATCTTAGGAATATAATATCTAAGAATATACTTTTAGTATGTTTGATTGACCATGAAAAGTAATTTTTGCACAATAATTTATATTTGGTTGAATATTTATTTTTTCAGTACCTATTATATCCTTAATAAATATTAAACCATATATTTTTATCCCAAATTTTGTATAAATATTAATATAACATAATATAACATGTAATACTAATATAAAATATATTATATTAATATAAATATTAAAATAATATGATTTTGATATAACAAATTTATCATTATAGATATTAATATAATACTAATATTGTTATAGCCCAAGCTCAAGCCCAAAAAAAAAAAAAAAACAACAGAAGCAGGGGAATCGGGAAGAAGACTCCCGGTAAGAGTCTTTTTCTTCGATTAAACCATGATCAGGAGTCCTAGGGCTCTCTATAAAAATCCTTAGAAGCCGATCATCGGTCCTATTCCCCTCTCTTCCTCTCTGATTTTTTCGATTGGAGCCGCGGATACTTGTTTCGTTCTCGCCGTGATTGCTCACCGACGGGGGTCACGGAGGTCGAAGTAAGTTTTCCTTCTCTTCCTCTCTTCTTTCCCCTTCTTCCAGTGTCTCTGTGCGCGACTGCCGGCGACTGGTGTCGCCGATTTTTGATCGGAGAAGAGACTCCTGTTTGGTCTATTCTTCCCTTTGATTTTTCGGCGCTGGCGATCACAACCGACCGCTGGCCTTGCCTCTCCGAACTCGAGAGGTTGCCCCCCCTCTGCTGCTGGGTCCGCCGTGTCGACCGTGGCCTGAATGGCCGGTCAAGGGAGGAGACCTGCGGTCCCCTGTTTCGGCCAGGAAGAAGCCCGAGAAAAAGAAGAAAAAGAAGAAAAAGAGAAAAGAAAAAGAAGAAAAAGAGAAAAGAAAAGAAAATAAAAGAAAAAAAAGAGAGAAAAAGAAAAGGGAGAGAGAAACTTTCTCTCTCTGCTCTCTCTCTTAGATTTTTAAGATTTATAAAATTAAAAAATAAAATAAAAAAATTAATTATAATATAATAATAATAATTAAAAAAAATATAAGAAGAGTTTTCAGGGATCAATCCGAAAATCCTGGATGCTGTCGTCTAATTAATCCATGTGAGAACATTGAATTTTAACAAATTTTAATTTTTTAATTCGATGAAAGTTTGATTAAAAATATGATATTTGACATACCAGGTTCGGAGAAGGATTTTCAAGATTTCTAGAATTTCTAGTTTGGATTTTCTTTTGAGATAAATAGTGTTTACTTTTATTGAATTTATCTGATAAATTATAAATTCTAAATTAAATAAATTCATGACATGCTTGTGATTGAAAATATTTATTAAAAATAATTGTTGAAATTATTTATGATTGAAGTTAATTGTAAAAATTATTTATGATTGAAGTTATTTGTTGAAAGATTATTATGATGATGTATGATCATAAAGAATGATATGATTGATTTGACTCGAATATCATTTATTTATATTATTTTTGAAAATAATATATGAATTGGAAGATAATATGAAATTGACAACCTGACTATGTAAAGGACCCCGCCAATGGAGGCATATACGTTGGCAATTGATTGTCCTGAGGATTTATGTCGCCAGCGAGACCAGCGACATGTCGCCAGAGAGACCAGCGACAAACCGCCAGCGAGACCAGCGGTTCCAAAGGACTTGGCTGCCAGATGATTCGTAGCCCACCGTAAGCAGATACGCGGTATTATGACCCTGCCACAGGAAAAATGTGGTCATAGTCATGGTTGGTAAGAAGAACTTAAGAAATTGATGAATTTAAGATGATAAGCATAATTTGAAATTATGATCAATTAAAATTTTATATATGATTGATAGTATGATTATGATTTCATGAATTTACATATTGATTTTGTTATTATCAGTAAATCGTTATGTATAGTATTATTGCCTGATTCATTCAGTTAAAGGTATACACTGCTTACTGGGCTATTTAGCTCATGATGAGTTTTATGTTTTTCTTTACAGATCCAGAAAATTAACATGATACGAGATTTCGGTTGGGAGAGCGATTAGAGATGGAGTTAGCTCATTTGATTTAAGATTTTCTCAGAATTGATTCAAGACTTTTATTTTTAAGTGTTGACTTTGTCAGACAATTATTTTTCTTTTGGACACTGAGTTTCGATTTGTTATTTGAACTAAGATTTGATTGTTAAAAAATTAAAAAAAATTTATTTAACTTTATGTGTAAGATATCATGATGAGATGCCTTGCATGCTTATGGGAAAAGTTTTCTATGAGTATGCGGCGGTTGCCATGACCCTCGATTCAAAATCTCGGATCGGGGGCGTGACAATTAATATGGTATCAGAGCATAAGTAGATAGATGAAGATATGTAGAATAGAATGAGCGAGTGATGGGTAGATATTAGGAAATTTGAGAGGTTAGTTATGATAATTATGATCTGACCTGTCTCAAGTAAGTTTATAACAAGTAAGTTTATAACCTTATTAAGGATAAGTAATTATCTCAAATTTGTCATAGGTCAAAATGCCTCCACGACGAACGAAGAATACTTAAGGAGCGGTAGGAGAGACATCAAATCCACTTGGTGATAACACTCCCCAATTGAATAGCGGCACATCTCAACAGGAGGGAATCCTTAATCCTACCGAAAATACTCCGACAGTACAGGAGGAGCCGAACATGACTTAACTAATGCAAACTCTGATCGGAGTAGTTCAAACACAACAACAGTTACTTCAACAACAACATGCACAGCCACGTCAGCATTTTTCACCGACACCTGGACATGGAGAACATCCAATGCAGAGAAACAATATCGTCGAGTTTAAGAAGCTAGCCCCTCCAGCCTTCAAAGGGACCATCGAGCCACTGGAAGCAGATAACTGGATTATAAAAATGGAGAAGGCATTCGCCGTGCAAGAATGCCACGATGAAGAGAAGATCCGCTACACAGCATATCTGTTACAAGGCGAGGCATACAACTGGTGGCGTATACTTGAACAAAAATATGAACACGATAGGATACCATTCACTTGGGAGAGATTTTGAGATGAATTCTTTGACAAGTACTTTCCTCGAAGTGTCAGAATATAGAAAGAGCAGGAGTTCATTCATCTGAAACAGAGGAACAGATCCGTTGCAGAATATGAAGCTAAATTCACGGAGTTAGCCAAGTTTGTTCCAAGATTAGTTGAGATTGAGCAAGACAGTACATAAATTTGAAATTGGACTGAAGACAGAAATTAGAAAATAAATTGTACCCTATGAGTTAACTACTTATGCCTCAGTTGTGAATAAAGCTCTAATAATTGAGAGGAAAGTTAATGAAGCACATGCGGAGAGAGAAAGGAATCAGAAGAAGAGAAATATGTTTGGTGAAACTCAAGGACGAAATTAGAACAATAAGGGTCTAACAAAGAAGCCAGCAAATGATAAGAATCGTGAGAATGAGACAGCTAGATATTCGAGATGTGGCCGAAGAGAGCACGAGTCTTCTAATTGCCCATGGAATACTGGTTCTTATTTTAGCTGTGGACAGAAAGGACACAAAATTACAGATTGCCCCCAGAGGGATGAGAATAGACCCATACAAACAAAGGATGGAGGTCAAAGGCCGAAAACTCAAAGAAGGATTTATGCACTCACACAACAGGATGCTCAGGCCTCTAATGCGGTGGTGACAGGTATCATTCCTGTATCTAGGATTCATGCTTCAGTTTTGTTTGATTCTGATGCTACACACTCCTTTATATCCACTATTTTTATTAGACAACATGATATAGTATGTGAACCTATGAAAATCAAATTATATGTTGAGACACCAGTAGGTGGTATTCTGAGTATCGAAAGTGTGTGCAAGTCATGTAGTATCAGAATAGGAGAAAGAGAATTACCGACAGATTTGGTGGTTCTAGATATGCATGATTTCGATGTCCTTCTAGGAATGGATTGGCTTGCTACTTATCATGTCTCTGTGGATTGTTATGGAAAGAGAGTGAACTTTCAAATACCGAAAGAATTAACATTCAGTTTTGATGGAAGTACAGGAACCACCCCTCCACGTATTATTTCATTTGTGCAAGCTAGACAGATACTAAGAAAGGGATGTAGAGGTTACCTAGTATCAATAAAGAATAAAGAACATGATGAATTGAAGTTACAGGATATTCCTATCGTAAATAAATTTTCGGATGTATTCATTGATGATTTAACCGGACTACCACCAGACAGAGAAATTGAATTTACCATTGAGTTGGCACCCAATACTGGTCCGATTTCTAAAGCTCCTTACAGAATGGCCCCTATGGAGTTGAAGGAGTTAAAAGATCAATTACAGAATTTGTTGGATAAAGATTTTATAAGGCCTAGTGTATCTCCTTGGGGAGCTCCAGTCTTATTTGTGAAGAAGAAGGATGGTAGTATAGACTTTGTATCGACTATAGAGAGTTGAATAAGAATACTATCAGAAATAAGTATCCTCTACCTCGAATCGATGATTTGTTTGATCAGCTGCAAGGTGCACAAGTATTTTCTAAAATTGATCTTCGTTAAGGATATCATCAGTTAAAAATCAAAACAGAGGACATACCAAAGACTGCATTTAGAACTCGTTATGGACATTATGAATTTCTAATCATGCCATTTGGGTTAACCAATGCTCCAGCGGCCTTTATGGATTTAATGAATAGAATATTCAAATCCTATCTTGATAAGTTTGTTGTCGTATTTATTGACGATATCTTGATATATTCAAGAAGCAAATTGTAGCATGAAGAACATTTACGGTGTGTACTACAAATATTGAGGAAAGAAAAACTTTATGCCAAATTTAATAAGTGTAAATTTTGGTTGGACAAAATAGTCTTTTTAGGACATATCGTGTCTAAAGATAAAATTTCTGTGGATCCAACAAAAGTAGAAGCTGTGATGCAGTGGAATAGACCTACAAATATTTTTGAGATTCGAAGCTTTCTGGGTATGGCAGGTTATTACAGACGATTTGTAGAAGGATTCTTCCGCATAGCTGCACCTTTGACTCGTCTTACTTAAAAAGGGGTTAAATTCGAGTGGATCGAAGATTGTGAACAGAGTTTTCAAGAGTTAAAATAACGATTAGTTTCAGCCCCTATCTTTACTATACCAACAGGAGATGAAGGATTCACAATATATAGTGATGCATCTAAAAAGGGACTCGGCTGTGTATTGATGCAACATGGTAAGGTAGTGGCCTATGCCTCAAGATAATTGAAACCATATGAACAAAATTATCCAACACATGATTTGAAATTAGCTGCAGTGATTTTTGCCCTAAAAATTTGGAGACATCACTTATACGGTGCGCAGTGTGAAGTATTTTCTGATCATAAGAGTTTGAAGTATATTTTTACGCAGAAGGAATTAAACATGAGACAGAGAAGGTGGTTAGAACTGTTGAAAGATTATAATTTAACAATTCATTATCATCCCGGAAAAGTTAATGTCGTTGCTGATGCCCTTAGTAGAAAATCTATGAAAAATTTGACGGTTTTAATCACACATCAAAATCAATTATTGGAGGATATAAGAAAACTGAAATTAGACATCCGAATATATGACTCAACAGTACGATTAGCCAATATGAGGGTTCAGCCAACACTCCTTGAAAGAATTATAGTTGTCCAGAATGATGATCCACAACTAATGAAAATAAGAAATTCAGTGGAAGCTGGTGTTCAATCTGAATTTAAGATACATGATGATGGTTCGTTGAGATTCGAAAATAGAATTTGCATATCCAATGATTCAGTACTCAAGCATGAAATACTTCAGGAAGCACATCAGACCGATTATACAGTTCATCCGGGAGGTACTAAGATGTATAGAGACTTAAAGAAAATATACTGATGGAACAATATGAAGAGAGAGATCGCTCAATTCGTGGCTCAATATTTGGTGTGTCAACAAGTTAAAGCTGAACATCAGAGACCTGCGGGACTACTTCAACCTCTTGATATTCCAGTATGGAAGTGGAAACATATCACTATGGATTTTGTAACTGGACTACCTAAGACTCCAAGTAAAAATGATGTAGCTCGAGTGATTGTGGATCGATTGACAAAGTCTGCACACTTTCTACCAATTAGAGTTGGATTTACTTTGAAAAGACTAGCAAAATTATATATGAAAGAAATCGTAAGGCTACATGAAATTTCAGTAACCATCGTATCGGATCGAGACACCAGATTTGTATCACAGTTTTGGAAGAGCTTACACAAGGCATTAGGAACAAAATTGAACTTCAGTACAGCTTTTCATCCACAGACTGATGGTCAGTCAGAGAGAACTATTCAGATCTTAGAAGATATGTTGAGAACTTGTATTTTGGATATGAAAAGTTCATGGGATGAGCATCTACCTTTGATTGAGTTTGCTTATAATAACAGTTATCAGGCTAGCATTGGTATGGCACCTTATGAAGCGTTATATGATAGAAGATGTCGATCACCGATTCACTGGGATGATATTGGTGAGCAGAGAATATTGGGTTTCGAACTTGTTCAACAAGCAGTCGAGAAGATTCAATTAATTAAAGAACGACTTCGGGCAGCACAAAGCAGACAGAAAAATTATGCAGATAACAGGAGACGAAAATTAAAATTTCAAATTGATGACCATGTATTTCTCAAAGTATCTCCTTCAAAAGGAATCTCAAGATTTGACATTCGTGGCAAATTGAATCCTAGATATGTGGGTCCGTTTGAGATTTTGGAAAGAATTGGTGAGGTGGCTTATAGATTTGCCTTACTACCTTCACTTGCAGGAGTACATAATGTTTTTCATGTTTCTATGTTAAAGAAATATTTACCAGACCCAAACACATCGTGGAACTTGAACCAGTGCAAGCCAGAAAAGATCTATCATATGAAGAATATCCGATATAGATCGTGGACCGTAAAGAACAAATGCTGAGACATCGCAACAATCCTTATGTCAAGGTATAGTGGAGTCGACATTCGGAAAGAGAAGCTACTTGAAAACTAGAGAAAGAAATGAAGCAAAAATATCCCCAGCTCTTCGAGACCACATGTATGAAAAATTTCGAGGACGAAATTTTTTTTAGGGGTGAAGAATGTTATAGCCTAAGCCCAAGCCCAAATTAAAAGACCCAAGCCCAAAAAAAAAAAAAACAACAACAGAAGCAGGGGAATCGGGAAGAAGACTCCCGGTAGGAGTCTTCTTCTCCAATTAAACCATGATCAGGAGTCCTAGGGCTCTCTATAAAAAGATCCTCCCCTTCCTTAGAAGCCGATCATCGATCCTATTCCCCTCTCTTCCTCTCTGATTTTTCTGATTGGAGCCGCGGATACTTGTTTCGTTCTCGCCGTGATTGCTCACCGGCGGGGTCACCAGAGGTTGAAGTAAGTTTTCCTTCTCTTTCTCTCTTCTTTCCCCTTCTTCCCGTGCCTCTTGCACGACTGCCGGCGATGGGTGTCGTCGATTTTTGATCGGAGAAGAGACCCCTATTTGGTCTTTTCTTCCCTTTGATTTTTCGGCACCGGCGATCACAACCGACCATCGGCCTTGCCTCTCCGAACTTGAAAGGTTGCCCCCCCTCTGCCGTCGGGTCCACCGTGTCGGCCGTGGCCTGAACGGCCGATCAAGGGAGGAGACCTACGGTCCCCTGTTTCGGCCAGGAAGGAGCCCAAGAAAAAGAAGAAAAAGAGAAAAGAAAAAGAAGAAAAAGAGAAAAGAAAAGAAAAGAAAAAGAAGAAAAAGAGAAAAAAGGATAGAAAAAAAAAAGAAAAAAAGATAGAAAAAGAAAAGGGAGAGAGAAATTTTCTCTCTCTGCTCTCTCTCTCTTAGATTTTTAGGATTTATGGAATTAAAAAATAAAATAAAAAAAATTAATTATAATATAATAATAATAATTAAAAGAAATATAAGAAGAGTTTTCAGGGATTAATCCGAAAATTTTGGACGCTGTCATCTAGTTAATCCATGTGAGGACATTAGATTTTAACAAATTTTAATTTTTTAATTCGATAAAATTTTGATTAAAAATATGATATTTGACGTACCAGGTCCAGAGAAGGATTTTCAAGATTTCTAGAATTTCTAGTTTGGATTTTTTTTTGAGGTAAGTAGTGTTTACTTTTATTGAATTTATCTGATAAATTATAAATTCTGAATTAAATAAATTCATGGCATGCTTGTGATTGAAAATATTCATTGAAAATAATTGTTGAAATTATTTATGATTGAAGTTAATTGTAGAAATTATTTATGATTGAAGTTATTTGTTGAAAGATTATTATGATGATGTATGATCATAAAGAATGATATGATTGATTTGACTCGAATATCATTTATTTATATTATTTTTGAAAATAATATATGAATTGGAAGATAATATGAAATTGACAACCTGACTATGTAAAGGACCCCGCCAATGGAGGCATATACGTTGGCAATTGATTGTCCTGAGGATTTATGTCGCCAGCGAGACCAGCGACATGTCGCCAGAGAGACCAGCGACAAACCGCCAGCGAGACCAACGGTTCCAAAGGACTTGGCTGCCAGATGATTCGCAGCCCATCGTAAGCAGATATGCGGTATTATGATCCTACCACAGAAAAAATGTGGTCATAGTCATGGTTGGTAAGAAGAACTTAAAAAATTGATGAATTTAAGATGATAAGCATAATTTGAAATTATGATGAATTGAAATTTTATATATGATTGATAGTATGATTATGATTTCATGAATTTACATATTGATTTTGTTATTATCAGTAAATCGTTATGTATAGTATTATTGCCTGATTCATTCAGTTAAAAGTATACACTGCTTACTGGGCTATTTAGCTCATGATGAGTTTTATGTTTTTCTTTACAGATCCAGAAAATTAGCATGATGCGGGATTTCGGTTGGGAGAGCGATTAGAGATGGAGTTAGCTCATTTGATTTAGGATTTTCTCAAAATTGATTCAAGACTTTTATTTTTAAGTGTTGACTTTGTCAGATAATTATTTTTCTTTTGGATATTGAGTTTTGATTTGTTATTTGAACTAAGGTTTGATTGTTAAAAAATTTTAAAAAAAAATTTATTTAACTTTATGTGTAAGATATCATTATGAGATGCCTTGCATGCTTATGGAAAAAATTTTCTATGAGTATGCGGCGATTGCCATGACTCGATTCAAAATCTCGGATCGGAGACGTGACAAATATAAATATCAATATATTAATATTAGTATTATATTAATATAAAATATTAATATAATATTGTATTAATATTTATAATGATAACATTAGAAAGATATTTTCGAAAAAAAGGTCAACAATTTTTATCCTATAAAAAATTTTAAAACTCATCTTATCCATAGTTTACACTTTTCATGAAATATGAAAAATATGAAAGAGCTTTTTATATTCTCTCTCCTCTTGAACTCGAACTAAATGAAGATTCTTCTTCACTTTTTAAGAATTACTACTTCTCCCTCCACTTCCTATGAACCAAATGAGTCCTATTTTTTTCAACAAAATTATAACACTTCTATAGTTTTACATTCATATTATTTATTTTAAATTAAATTAAATTAAAATTAAATATTCATATAATTTTTATATACCTATAAGTTATAAAGATTATAAATTTATGAATTATTTATTTCTTAAAAAAATTTATAAATTGATAATAAGAATAATATTTTTTTATCAAAAAATAATTCAATAAAAATACCATATGAATATCATTCATTGTTCCGTTTATTCTTTTTATACTAAACAGAGGAGAATCATTTTCATCAATCCATCCATGTTTCACATATTCCTCCCTCTCATATATCTTTTCGTTTTTATTTATCCTTTCTTCGATCCACCGTTCATAGTTCATATCAAAGAGAGGATAAATTATTGAAACCACGAATCAATAATTTTCATGTTTCTTTCTCAAATAAAGTAGCCAAGATATCAATCTTTGAAAATCTTCAGGTCTTCTTTGGCCTCGGACGCCTACAGCCAGCAACATGTTATTCACAGTCACCCAATTTACAGATGATGGTTCCAGTCGGCAATCCGGTATTCAGAATCCACACAGGCTCCATGCGGAGAAGCGGTCGATTACTGATACCGCTTCCACTTCGGAGATGGTGGAAAATAAAGAGAATTTAAAAAAAAAATTAAAAGAATGTCGATTACAGAGAAGCCATCAGATCGATGGTCTTCATCTCCTTTCTGTGAATACAAAATATATGACTGAAACCACAGGCAAATCAGCAACTCGTTATTAGAATTTTTTTTTTATACTACTCAAAAATATGGTGAGATTGGGGGATCTCACCCGACCATGACTTTGTCTCGAATTGTTTGACCTCGTCCAAGTCCTGATCTACAGGGTATGCCACTATGCACAACGCCGCAAACAAATGACCCACACAAAAAATAATAATCATGACTTTTAAAAGCTGATAATTGAGTTACCCAAAAAAGCTGATATTTTTCATATTAAAAAAGTAAAATTGTTTAAGTACCCCCTCCTTCCATTGAGAGAACCCCTGTAAAATCTATAAAGAAAGGTGGATCAAGGATTCTATAGGCGTTTTCATATATGAATTCCAAATAAAATGGATAGAAACATCTAGGTGCTCCTAATACATCCATCTTTTAATAGGACATAAGAACTCAAATAGTTTTCAGCCTTACCAAACCGCAAAAATAATATGTAAAGAACGTACAACCTGATACTGCGATCTTGCTTCCAATAATACCTTTCCCCGAAGACATCGACCATCTGAGCGCAAGATACTAAACAAATATGGCGTAGCGCATGCCATCACGTACCATGAGTTCATCCATGTCCGGGACTGTGACATGCTCGACCCCGCCATCGGTCCGACCCATGATGCAGGAGACGAGCTCGAGCGGTTTCCGCACAATATCCAGCACGGCTGAAAGCCAATACCGATCCCCATGGCCATGGCCATGCTCGACTCTCGAGAGAGAGCGCTCATCGGCGACGCGGGCACTCCATTTCCGCCCAAGCAGGCTTTGGCTTACGGCGGACAGGAATCGGCGCATGGTGCCAGGGTTGGAGGGACTGGGGGTGACAGTTCCGATTGAGGAGGCCTCCTCACCACTCTTTTTTTATGTTTTTCTTTTCCTCGTGGGTTGGTGAATGGTGATGGCATAGTGGAGGTGGTGGGGGACTCTTTTATTGGAAAAAAAGGAGTTGGAATTAGAATGAGAAACTCCTTGATGCTTGTGCTTGTGGGGTCGTGTTTGTCCACCGGATCAAGTGTTGATATGGTAAGATGTTATTATGGTTCAATGCAGTGCCCATAATAGCAAATTTTGTAGATATTCGATTTACATCCGTCTATTGGACTTCATGTCGTAAACAAAGATCTTGACCGTCCAAATAGACTTCATGAGATTTTCAGATCTTACGGATTCCAGTATACTTGCCGTGGATATTTTAGATGTATCCATACATCAATTTACAGATTTGCATGAAATTTCTTATTGACAAAGATTTCTGATTAAAAAGACTCATGGAAGTCCAATTGAATGTCTTCTGCTGATGAACCACTAAAATGATTGAAGAGCGACTATTTTGCTCCAAAAGAATCTTAAAAAAAAAAAACTTTAAATCAATTGCATAATGCACTGAAGCTGATTTAAGAAAAGATACTATGATACAAAATATTCTATAGTCTCGAGAATGGTGAAGAAATGGAGGACAGGTGTTTGAAATGTGATACTCTATATGATTTCCGTCTTAGAAAGGAAAAAAAAAAAAAGAAGAAACGTGTGGTTCCCAGGCCGACACGCCATCTTGGACCACGTACAACTGACCACAGGGGAGAAGATCTTTGGATAAATTATATTTACGATTTGGATCAAAATTTTTAAATAATTTTTAAATTATAAAAATCTAAATTTTAATTTCTAAATTTTTTAAACTATTTTAATATTATCCTTTCGACGATTTCTGATGACTTTCTCTCACCGATTTATCTTTTTTGTTCATCCCGCATGAATCGTAAAGCATTAAAAAAAAAGAATGAAGAAGATGGAGTCTTCTCCTCCTCCCGACCCATCTGTCCGCACCACCGCCACACCCTCGCCCGCCCCGATGCACACCCCCATCCCCCAACCCGTCCTGATGCTCGCCCCATTGCACCCCCTCCTGTCGCACCCTCGCTCGCCCCAATGCACCCTGCCTTGGCACCCGCCCTGTTTTGGTCCCCGCCAAAATAGGGGAGGCCTTGGCGCCCGCCCTATTTTGGTTCCCGCCAAAATAGGGGAGAAAAAAAGTAAGCATGCATAATGGAGAAAAGACATCGGAGAAAAGAGAAAATGGAGTTTTCTATTTCCACCAAACGGGAAAGAGAGAAAGGGGTTTGGTTTTTCTTTTTTTTTTTTCTATAATGGATCCGCTGGTTGCCCCTGCATCCTTCCTCCCCTCCAATCTCCCTCCCTTCACCTCGCCACCGTTGCCGCTGCTCATCCTACTCGCCTCCTCCACCCTTCTTTCATCCTCATTATCATTAAAGACTGCCTGTAGTGAAATTCTGAGCAACAATAACATACCGTTCACTCTCAATGCTGGAGAGAAGAAAGAAGAGGGGGGCCGAACATCAAAGAGGAGGGTCGAGGCAGGCAGGGATGCGGTCATAGGAGGCGGGGGTGCAATTGGAAGGGGTGCAACAGGATAGGAGGGGGAGGGAGGCGATAGGGCGAATATGGGTATGTTGGAATGGTCAATCGAAAAAAAAAATAAAAAAATAATAATAATAATAAAATATTATTTTTTTATTTCAGATCAACATCGACGACTGCCACATAAGATGACTGTCACATAAGCACAGATGACTGCTATGTAAAATTTTCGATGTGAAAAAAATATCAGAAATGAACGAAGGACAACATTAAAATGGTTCAAAAAATTTAAAACTAAAATTTAAATTTTTATAATTTAAAAATTATTTAAAAAATTCTGATATAATTTATTTAAAGATCTTTTCATTATTGACTCTCCCTGACGAAAAGAGAGGCTATATGCCACGCGGTTTTATTTATTGAAAGAGAAATATGTACAGAGAAATGATAATTGTGAGTCACAAATAATTCACGTTCTATTTGTGATTAATTCATAAGCTTTGGTTGTTCACATGTTGAATTTTGAGAATGATTAATGACTTTCTTTGCGATCCAAAGAATATTGTGACCGCGAAGTTAAAGTGTTCGCTCTACTTTTTCAAGTACATTGCTTTGCTATCCCTTCCACCCTTTCGTTGATTCCTATTCCCTGTTCATTAAAGAGACTATCCTTCTAGAGTTTAACGGGCAAAGTTTCTCCTACCGAGTTGAATATGAGTCCTCTCCCATTCGTCGATACATAATTGGCTCAACCAGGTACTCTTTTCCTGAAGTTAACCCAACTCCCAACTTCACGAGAACTAGTTGTTACAGTTCCTATCTGAACAAATTTAGGAGGAAAAATTCAGCATCTAGAGAAAAAATAGAATAATTTAATAACTCTGATTAAAAAATCTTCAGAGAAGTAGAAAGCAAACAGCACCATTTTTCTTCCATCTACTTTCAAAACAACCCCAATTCGAGAGAGTTCGATAAGAATGAGATGATCATCTTTGCAACCTTGGGACTGGTGGGTAGAGGGTCCAAGTTTAACCAAGTATGTCAGGAGGGTTGCACTGTCTTAAGTAATGTCCCAAAGGCTCATTTCAGTCCCCAGAAACAACCGTCTTTCAGTAAAGTAGTAGCACAGGAAGTGATACAACTTACAGTGCTGGATGTTTGCCCATTTGGTGCACCATATAAGGCTGGTATTTGTATCCCTTTTTTGAGCCTTTATAATAATTTAAATTTTACCTACAAGTTCTTGTAGTTGTTGAGCAACGGGGATTAAAATTAATCTATGTTGAGCAATGGGGATTAAAATTAATCTATAGTGCACGCAGCCTATGCTGAACCCTGGCGGGGAGTAACTATTAGGCTCACCGTGTTAGGGGACTACTTGTATGACCACAAAATTCCAGTAATCCTGCTTTACCTAATGCTAATCTAACCAAACAGCCGCATCACTCGCGTAATCAAATTGGATATCCAACCATAAAGAAAATCTTGATTTGCTTATGTTTTTGTTGATTTATCATACTGTGTGTGCCCTCCCTAATACTCCAAAATTGGACACGAAGTCTGTGTGTCTTGACAGGCATCAAAAGAAGCCACACCAGGCTAAGCCAACACCTTTATTACAGAAGAACAATGGTTTTGATGGAATGGTTAAGGCATGTTCTACTCTGAAGAAATCAAGATACCTGAGCTTTGAGAAACGACTAGAGAAGATTGGAAAAAAAAAAGGCGGTGAACCAACGGACTCGGGCTTGTTTGGTAAGCCAGTGGGATTTGGGCTGATTCATGGATTAGGAAGTTCATTTAAGTATGACGTATATCAATCCAGCACTCCCCAACCCTCATTCTATGGTAAAAAAAAGACCTTTGTTGCTGCCGAAATCTGAATTGAGATTGAGGCCGGCTTGATAGCTGGTGGCCGAGGCAAAAGATGTCTTAGATGATTGGATTTAGCCCTACAAATAGAAATCTCTGATCGAAAGTGTTTCTCACGGAGATCCTCTAATGTTTAAGTCAGTGAACTAAAGGAGAATATAGGAGAAAAAAAAAAAGAGTGAATTGTTAGTGAGGACTCAAGACTTACTTGAGGTCCCCTGCTCCCCTCTATTTATAGTGAGAGAGTAGTGGCCTTTCCTGCAGAGAGAGACAGCCATTATCGGAAGGTTCGCATGAATCACGATCCACATCTTGAATGCAAAGAGGGAAAGCTATAGTTTAACTGTCGCACCGATCTTTCCTTGTGCCATTACGGATGTCTTATTTGACTCACTGCAATCGGAGGGATACGGTTGCTTTTCAAAATCAGCAATCAACCAATTTGGTTTGGACTTCTCGGCATTGGCCGAGGAGATTAGATCGATCGAGCTGGTCATGTCGGCCAAGACCTAGACACACGGACCAGTCGGGATGGCCTAGTCGGCTGAGGTCGTTAAGTCGGCCCAAATTGAGATCGAGCCCAAGCATGTCTAACATCCGAGTTGAGAGCTCCCTAACTGAGATCAAAGTGATGTAGTCATATCAACCTCCATGGATCTTTACACAGGGATTTAGACAACAATTTTAAGTAGGGGTGGCAATTAGGTTGGATCAGGTCGGATACGGATCGGATTAATGCGGGTCAGATCAAAAAATCATCAATCCAAATCTTATCTATTTATTAAACATGTCAAAAATTCAGACATAAATTTGACATATTTATTAAACAGGTATCCGACCCGACGCACTTAATCTTTTATTAAACAGATCAAATTAGATTAAATGAGTTAAACGGGTTAAACAAATTAAATAGATCAGAAACAAATTAAGCAAATTTTAAATAGACTAAACAAGTCTTAAACAGATTAAATGGTTTAAACAAGTTATTTGACTCGATTCGACTAGAATATTGAATGGATTAAACAAATCAGATATTTGAAATTCAAATCCAATCCAAATATTAAACGGATTAAAGGAATCGACCGTTTATGATCCAAATTCATTTAACTTAAACCCAAATTTGTTTATGACGGATCGAATACGTGTTGGATTGGTGGGTTGGATTATATTTTGCCGGCCTTAACTTTAAGGGCTCTTAGAAGATACAGATTAAGTAGGCCACCAGCACGATTCCTGCAACATATTCTTACAGTAATATTCAAACATGCCCTTCAACTTTTCCAACACAATTTGTCCAATCAAATATTTCTAAGTTAAGATTTCCCAGCACCATCATAGCTAAATACTTCTTGCAAAATACGAGTGTCTCTCTCTAACCAAATAACTCACTGGATGGCAATAATAGCATCATTCCATTCAGCTTTAACATTGGAGGGAGCTGCTTTTTCTTGCCACAAAGAACCATATATTTCAAATGCATCCATATCATCAGAACAAAGCATTTTAGAAAAGATGATCTACCATTTCTTATGGAAAGTATGTGATGATTAATATTAATTTTCACAAAAGTTCAAGATGTGTTTGAACATGTGTGAAGATTCCGTGAATACCATAAAATGGTTCACTTATCTTGGAATGCCTCTATGTTGGTACGGAAACACTCTCACTTTAATGTTTTTTTTTTTTTTTTACTAGTTCGTCCTATTTTTTCTTTAACAATGAAGTACTTCTATATCCCTTCTATAAGTGTTAGGCTTTGTTTGGATAGTCCTCACAAGGAAAAAAAAGAAAGGAAGAGAAGGAGAGGAAAGGGAGGGGAACAACATCCTTGTTTGGATAGCCCTTATAAAAGAAAGGAAAGAAAAAAGAGGATAGATATTTTAAATCAAAAAAACATTGTATCTACTCTTTATTTGAAGATTTATGATATTTTTATCCTTGATGTGTCTCATATCCTTTTCCTCCCAATTCCTCCAAATTGAGAGAATTAGGAAACTAGTTTAACAGAGAGAAAGGAAAGAGAGATATATATTTTTTTTTCCTCTTTCTCAAAAATTAATATCCAAATTAGGAAAAAAAATCCCTCCTTTCTTTTTCCCTCCGAATCTCTCAATTCAAACAAAATGTTAGAGAAATCAGATGCCCCAGAGAAGACGAAAGTGTTCATGTGACTCATCTTGAAAAGTAGGATTCGTACCATTGACCTTTTAGCTCGAAAAGGATGGCCTATCAACTCAGGCTACCTCTTCCGTGGCGTAATGCAAGAAACAACAAATCACCTACTTATTTTTTTGGGTAATCAATCACTTATTTCTTGATTGCCCTTTCTCTAATGGCATTTGCTTTGCTGTCAAAAAGTGCATCAATGGAAGAGGCTGGTCACCATCATTACAGTTATTGTGGACCTCTTAGAGATGCAAGAAAACAAATAACTCCTTTTGAAGAATGCAGGATTAGCTTGTAATTGCTATTTGTTGGCAAATTTGGTCAGAATAACTCAAGGATATTCTTGCAAAAGAAATCTCCAATTCCTGCCGTGTATTTGAATACTTTGTCAAATTTCCAATTGTGGTCCAATCTTTGCATAGAAAGGAGGAAATTTGGAGCACCAAATTGTTGAGAGGAAGATGGAGTCACTACTGAATCATAGTGATTATTGGCGTCCTACTTCTCATAATGTGACTCTCTTGTAGGGAAGTATCTGCGATCCTGGAGAAGAAGATCAAGTTGGCCCTTGGAATAGCTTAATATATTATCTCCTTTTAACCCTTTGAGCAAAATGTGATAAAAAAAAAAAAAATCCATGGACCAACCTCATCCTCTCCATCCCATAAAAACTACAAGATCACCCCAAGGACGTCTTCGGCATTTAGAGGTCATGGATCGAAAAGGACAATCACTCATTCTTAAAACCAGCATTCTTAAGACAAAAGATTAGATAGAAAAATAGAGAGAGTTCTTCATTTTTAGTTCTCCTGTAGTTGGATTCTCCAGAACCATAAGAATCCTTGAAATAGGATTTCAACTCTCTTCCTTCCTCTGCTTGCATCAGACTAAAAAAAATCTGCCATCTCCTGGGTCTACCTGCAAAGCAGGTAGCTCTAATCCCAATTATCGTTTGCATGTTCCTACTGTCACCCAAATAAAAAATTTTATCCTAAAGGAGAGCTGTTGTCACCCAATTGTACCTCATGGTTTAATAATGGACATAAAAAATGGATGGAGAACACGAAAAATTGCCAATCATACTTGAAAAAGATAGTTCAATCCTCATCCAAACATCTCGAAAAACTTCCAGTAATATGAGAACCTGAGCCATGAGGGCCTTATCAAGGACAGTATGAAGACTATATGAAGGAAACTTAGACAGTTTCATACATGCATTTCAAAATTTTCAGTGAAAACTGACTAGATTAAACAATTTAATCTATCATACATGTATTAGATCAGATCTAAAACTATCAAGTAGATCTATGACATAACATACATGCATTTAAGAATCTGAAATCAAACACTAACAAGCATCGATCATATCAATGCCCTAGATCAAATCTATCTAGTCATTGAGTTCCGAACCCAATACTTGAGAGCGGATTGAAGATCGCCGCTGCTGATTGACTGGATATGAGGTTCTTCTAGTTGTGCAGTAGCCGCACAGATTGTCCGACCTCTATGAAAGTCCACATGAAGCCCAGATTTGATCAATCTCCTTGGAGTGCTAGCTCCTCACAGAGATCACTTGATGGTTGATCGCGTTCCTTTCTTCAAATCACTTGGACTCTTCCGAATGTGAGAAGAAGGCTTTAAAGAGGACGTTGAGGTGGAAGAAGAAATTAGAAGAGGAAAAACTATTTCTCTCTTTCTTTTCTCTCTTTTCCAAAATCCCAACGATGAAACCTTAGGTCGAACCCTAGGGAACCCTTGGCCAGATCTCATGCCCACTCTTTTTCTCCCTATCTTTTCTCTCGGTGAAAACTAGATTTTCATTTTTTTCACATGCCAAAAACAAACTCATTTTATTATGGCGTGCAAGGGAGAAGGATAAGAATAAGTTCAAATCAAATTTGAACTCAAATACAAATCAAGATAAGGATTGGTTTAAGCTTGAATTCAAATCAAATTTGAATTCAATTTTAAACCAATCATTATCCCATCTATATGGGCGTTAAGAAGGGGCAAGAAACACCTTCTGGGCATGGGAAAACTTCACACAAAACTGAATTTTGTATAAGAACAAGACGTAGGAAAAAATGGTTGGCACAATGGAAGTAGTCCAATTTAATTGGACTCTTATGTTTATCCATTTAGATCCAATCCAAACCCATTTGGTTAGAGCCCAAATTAAATAAGAGAACCTAATCCAATTAGATTCTAAATCAACTCGATTAAATCCTAATCTAATCAAGAATTAATCGAGCTTAAGTCCTGATCAAATTAGGAATCAATCTTCTTTAGCGATTGGATCATCTTATAACCTAATCAGATCAAATCTAATTGAATCCAATTTAATTAGATTTAATCCAAACCTCATTGCTCAATCAAATTGAGCTAATTAGCAATCTAATTGCTAATTCATCCTCTTATAATTTTATTACAACTTTTGCATAAGGTTAATCATCAATCATATTGATGATTATACCATTGAACGATTCTCAATCGTTGATCAGCCACCTGATCAGACAGAAATTTTATTGTGTGTGACTTCATAGGTTCTAATCTAAATCGGTAGCATAGGAATAAATTCTTATACTAATCGAAGTGACCATCTAGCAATGATATACGACGTCCGGATAGACCAAATAGTTGCAAAATAATATTCAACAATCTTTAGCATATGGTTACCGTATAATTCATCCTTTTGACCTTTAATACTCAGAATGACTTCAGAATTAAACTGTCAACTCTTAATTAGTACATCCGAATTGTGTCTTAACCTTATAAATTCTATAACTCCTCACAAGAATTACTCTAACCAAGATTTTATTAAATTAAAACATATTGTAGCATTAACTCCTGAAACTAGGAGCGATAAATTCCATTTTGACTCACACATAGACTTCACAAATACTTGACTATGATCAGAAACCTTCTGTCACTGTATTATAAATACAGATAGTCTGACATCAAAGTACAGTGAGTTGCTTGCAAGTCACCGTGGTGATCTCAGATCGGAGGGACACTTATACCTATATCTTTTGCGAGCAACTCTTAACAGCAGAGCGCTCCATAGTTTAATCTCGTTCGGTAAAATATACTCCTATATTTTACCTGCATGTCATACCAGTGTCTTCACCCTCCTTGATTACGAGGACAACCAACTCATATGGCACACAACGATCTATACTTGATAAACGTCATCATCCTATTAATAACGTATCATTTGGTTGCGAACAAGGTTTAAGAACTATACAATAAATCCTCCTTTATCAATTAAAATAGTTCTAAGGACTTCATCATAAAAGAAGTTCTAAAAAAAAGATGCAAAATTATGATGAATATGTCAAAAATAATTTTTATTAATATAAATTGATTACAATTCATATACAAGAGTGCAATCATCTACAGCTTAGACGATTGACTTTAAGACATATTCCTAACACTATACCAGTCCTTCAGTGTAAATTTGATGGAATCACCGACCAGTCTCTATCCTGGTATTGTTCCTCATATAAAATGGAAATATTTATTTTCTAACATTTATCTTAGTTTTCCAATAATTCTAGGATTAAGTTCTTTTCTTATTAGCTAAGTAGACTATCTATAAAGATATAAATCCAATGCACTATTAGGGATTCAAGCATTGGTTTAATAAAATTTGCCTATTGGCATTGGATTGCTTGATCAAAATAACCTTCATTTTAAAAAAAAATTAATAAAATTTTCAAACTTTAAATATAGAAAGTACATGATACATAATAAGTCACATTAATGTAAGTGAACCAATGCTAAAACAACAACAACTACTACTTCGGTCACCTATAATAAACAGCTTTGATTGTCAGACCTTTGTCTTCTTCTTTTAAAAAAATAGAAAGAAAAGGAAAGAACCACCTTTAAGCAGACAAGGAACAAATTTTCAAAGATTTTCAGTACTAACTAAATTGATCAGAAATTTTTAACAAATAGATGAAAAAGATGCTCCTCCGACAACTGGTGACTTGCCCTAATCGCACGAAATAATAGTAATATGTAGTCTTACTTGACGAATTGACAAAAATGACATTTGTCCTCAAACATCAAGCTACTTAATTACCATGCACAAAGATAGGCAAAGGTAAGTCTTACTATAATTTTCAAATTTTAAATATTGAAGGTAATGTTCGAGTGCAATGGAATTATCTTATTTTTTTAGGTGGGTCTAAAGGCATAGCCTCGAAGATTAGTGGACCAGCATTGAATCAGCTTTGACATCTAGTTGATTTATGAATATGATGTGTAGATTCAAGCTAATTAATATTTATTTGAGGTCAATTCATATCCAACAATGAGTTAATTCATGTTTAGTCAATTCAAGCTAACTTCAAGATTATTTGGCAATGAGTTGATTCATACTTAATGCTTAATTTATATTTCATCAATTCTAGCTAACTTAAGTTTATCTAATAAATTCATGTTCAAGAACAAGTTAATTCACATCCTGTTGATTCAAATTGACCTAAGTTTATCCAGCGACACGTCTATTCATGTTCATCACTGAGTTCATATTTGTCAATTATAACGCACTTAAGATGATCCAGGCGATGATTCACTGCATATTCGGCGACAAACTATTTCACATTTAGCTGATTCAAGCTAACTTAAGTTTATTTGACTACAAGTTGATACATAATTAGTAAATTCAAGCTGACTTAATAGTTTTTAAACATGAGTCAATTCACAACCTACGGCTAGTTAACTCATGCAGGCAATTTGAGCTGACTTAAGCTTATTTAACAACAACTTGATTCTTGTCCTATGATGAGTTAGTTCATTGTTAGTTGATTTGAACTCAGTTGAGTTTATCCAGTGATGAGCCTAGTCATGTTCAGCAATGAGTTAATTCATGTTAAGTCGATTCTAACTGACTTAAGGTCATCCAACGACAACTCAAGTCATATTCAGTGATGAGTTAACTCACATTTAGTTGATTTAAGTTAAATTAAGCATATCGAGCAACAAGTAGATTTATGTTCTTGGTGAATTAATTCATTTCAGTCTATTTGCGCAAATGCTTGCCAACAAGATAATTCGCATTTAATCAATCTAAGCTGGCAATAAAACATTTTGCTAATACTTATTTAGTTGATTCGAGTCGACTTACCTGTGATAAATCAATTCCTGTTCACGACTGAGTTAATTCCTATTCAGTCAACTCTGGCTGACCAAAGTTGATTTGAAGATGAGCTGAATTATATTTATATGGCAACAAGCTAACTAATATCTACTTGAAAATGAGTTGCTCCGTATTTGGTCTACTCAATCTAACTCATGTTTATATAACGACAAGCCTAAGTCATGCTATGTTTATTTGACGGCACAACTAGGTACATGGTATGACTAAGGCATGTTGGCCAGAGTCCAATTTACTTGCTTGGACCAAACCATGAACATTCGACGCCCTATGTGTTGCTTTTGTGGAGCCCACTTAGGGGTGGCAATCAGATCGAATTGGATCATAAACGGATCGGATCAATGCAGATCGGATCAGAAAATCGTCAACCTAAACCCGATCTGTTTATTAAACAGATCAAAAATTCAAATCTGAATCCGACCTATTTATTAAACAGATAATCCGATCCGATCCATTTATTAAATAAATCAAATTAAGTTAAACGAGTTAAACAGATTAAACGAATTAAATAAATTAAATAAGTCAATTAAATGGATCAGAAACAGATTAAACGGATTTTAAATGGATTAAACATGTTAAACAGATCGGATTAAATGGGTTAGAAAGAGGTTAAACAGATTAAATGGATTATCTGATTCAATCCAATCTGAATATTAAACGGATTAAACCGGTCAGATATCTAAAATTCAAATCTGATCTAATTATTAAATAGGTTAAACAGATCGATCCGTTTATGATCCAAACATGTTTAGTTTAAATTCAAATCTGTTTATGACAGATCGAATATGGATCGAATTGACGGATCAGATCATATTTTGCCAGTTCTAGATCCATTCTTGGAGGATATGAGAAGGCATCAAATGAAAACAAAAAAGACAAACCACTTCCGTCCAAGCGTTGGAGACTCTGTCGCTTCATCTCATTGGAAGGAAGTGGTTAAAAGATAAGGCTACAAAAGGACGTGTACTAACTTGTATGGTGGTCAAACTTGGAATTGAGATTACGAGCAAAAGAGTGCTCTACCACTCCATCGAGCAAAGTTTAGGCGGAAAATATTATTTACATTTTAATACCCTATAAATATTCAATATCAATCTCTCCTAGTTTATATGAATCTTATAACAAAACTAGAATCTCGTCTAAAAAAAAGACTAGCACTCATAGTACCCGTAACAAACCTAGAATCTCGTCTAAGGACTCGCCGAAAGGGTAGTACATGCATTCCTCTTGCTCTAATTTTCGGATCTTAGTCCGTGTCCCATCCCGCCCCGAGCTGTGACATTTGTCCGATCCTGTATCAATGCTCAAAACGTGCATAACCAATGCGAAACTAAATACATGCTCGAAGATGCATTAACCCTACCGGTTCTCACTAGTATGCCAAATCTTGAAAGAAAATAAGCAGATTATTTGGTTTGATTCAAATAATTTGGGCGCCCACCGTTACCCGACCAAATCCGAGCCAAACCATGCGAAGCAACCCCCCGCCACAAAAAAAAGGGGAAAGCTTGAAGAATCTTGGAAAATAACCGATAAAAATTAATGTTTATCCACATACTTTGATATCCTCCGTAATCATTCGAATTCGAATCGATCTAAGCTAAACAACAAGAGAAACAGCACCTAAAACATGAGAAATAAAGAAACTAGCAAAGAATCAAAGATATTAGAAAGATAAATGAAAATGTCCATTCTAACCGAAACAACTCCACAATTCTAACCGAAAGAATTCCACATTCCCTGTAATTAATCCAAATACAAACGAGATAAGCTAAAGAACCAAAGAGTAAACCCTAAAACAAGGAAGGAATCAAGAAAAATAAAGAAAATGCTCCTCGGAAGCGTCATCATCGAGCTCATAGATCGGACAAGAGAGAAGAAAGAGAATTCCAAGAAAGACGGGAAAAAAAGATGGCGAAAGATAGTGGATGCACTTAGCAGGAGGCCTCTCCTCCTCTCTCGCTCACTCGTGGCCTCGCTCCCTCTGCCGCGCTTGCAGATCTCACCGCAATTTGGGGGATGGGGTGCGTCTTGAATTTATAGAGGCGACGAAGTCGGTGGGTCTTTCGGATCCGTGTAATGCCAGCTGGAATCGGACGACGCATGTATCGCACGCGCGTATAACGTTCGTCTTGCTGCCATTATGAGCTCTCCGTTTGATGGAGAATAATGATCCCCTCCGTCCGCTTGAGTCGCGTCCAGAGTGCCACTTTAGCTGGCCGTGATGTTATATACCAACGGACAGGATTTCATATCCCTCCATGTCGCATAGAAATTTCTGAGTGCGTACGTGATAAGGAAGCGATCGACGTCCGGTGTGGCGAACTTAATAACGGCTCGCACGCGGGAAACGGTTCTCAGACCCGGGGAACGGCCGCGGCTGGGTAGACCTATCGCATGGACCAAAATTTGATTTCGCTTGGATTTTAGCAGCACTATGGAAATTTTAGAATGTTACGGCCCATTTTTGATGGAGTGGTCAGATCATCACATCTGAATATTGGATGGCTGAAGATCGATGGAGAAGAATATTAGTTGGAGAGAGGGCATAGTTAAAAAGGCCAAAATTGAGTGCGATGGCTCGCGACGCGTCGAACGAAGGCAGAGTCAATTCAAATCAAACAAAAAAGTCGGTCGACAGTGTCCGATGGCAGCAGAAAAACCTGCAAGAAAAGTCATCGTCGGAGATGACTTCAATGAAGATATTTCGACACTCAAATCAATTTTTAATTTAACAAATGGAGAAGTGAGTGAGACCGAGTTTTAGGTTTTAAGTATTGAAGCACTACAGGAAGAAGGGGTTTTAGTAACTATTTTTTGCCGACGCTTTTGGAAAGTGTCGGCAGGTTGCGCTGATCTGCCGACGCTTTTAAAAAACGTCGTAGTTTAACGACGCTTAAAAGCATTGTAAAATTTGAGCATTGTCAACGCCGACGCTTTTAGCAAAAGCGTCGTTAAACAAAGAAAATACCGACATTTTTTTACGTCATTATTTAACGACGCTAAAAAGCGTCGTTAGGTTCGTTTAATACCCCCATTCTCCCATGCCCTAATCTATCTACCGCCGCCCCTTTCCATCCATTCCTCCGCCGACCCCCATCTCCGCCGCCGGCACCGCACCAGCCGTCCACGCCGCACCCGCCGTCCACGTCGCACCACCGTCCGCCGCTCCCCTCTGCTGCCGCGTCCGTCGACGCCGCACCCGCGCGGTCCAAGCCGTAAGCCGTACGCCGTCCGCACCCCTGAAAGCAGCCACCCCACCGGCCCTCCTCCCCTCCCCCCTCCCGGCGGCCGTCTTCGTAGGCCCAAAAGTCCCCCCCGGTCCCCCTCCCCACCCGGCCGCATCCCAGCATATCCGACGTCGTACCTTTCGGATCTGCATCGGAAAGGCTTTTGATGGTGTTTTCTTGAAGGTATATTTCTGCTCTTTGTTCACTTGTTGGTGGGTTGTGAATTGATAGGAGAACAATGTCAAGATGACAAAATAGATTTAAGTGCTGTGCACCAGAATTCATCTAATGATATTCTCTATTCATTAATATGAGAGTGAAAGATGGCTGATAAAATATATGTATCACCTGATAAGTTGAAATAATATGATTTGATGATGATGAGCTAATAAGATGTACCGTGAGCACTCATGATCACTATGCATGCATCATTTACCTATACAAGATTTTTAAACAATCATTATCGTAAAATATTTAAATTTTAAATAATTTTCATATTTAAATCCATTTATATATACCTGTGTAGTATTAATTATTGGGGCATGCATTCCATTAGATTAGGGCTGTTGATGATATTGGCTTTGTAAGTGCTCTAAAATTTATTTCATGAAAGCTTGTACTTGGGTGTATTTATCCTCCAAGCCAATATTCTTTTGAGTTGGAGGTATATGGATCTGATCCGGGTCAAAAAATTTAATCACATATTTGATCCTGTTTGATTTTTTATTAGATTTGATTTGGATTTAATATGCAGATCCGAACAAAAAATAGGATTAGAATCAGGGTCACTCAAGATTTGATCTATCAGATTTGGACCAAAATTTTGATGAGAGGGATCATTAAAATATTGCTTCATCCTAGTAGCGCTCAAGGTTCAGCTTTGGGAAATTGGATGCTACTGATAGAGCTAACTCCTCTGGACATTTGCGGTGATCCTTGATCGTTGCCATCTGAGACATTCGGACCATCGAATTCTTGGCACCTTGTATTCTGAACTTGCTTTCACTGTTAGACTAATTGAGTTCTTAGAGCTGTGCTGTTTGTCTTGCATCAGAATATAGGTGTACATCGGATACCGTACCTTCCAACTACCGCATGCGGGCAGCTGTCTCAGGTGAGCTCCACCCCGAATGTTTTTCTTAGGCGTTCCCACGTTCGGGATTGTATTACTTCTGAGTTAGGTGCTACACCCTTTCCTATCATGCGAACTTATCCATGTCTCTCACATCCCATTACTTCTGAGTACACATCATCAAAGGCATAATTTTTATTCACCAATGACTGAATCCAGACACTCTGCTTGCTCATTAGAGGGATGTGATGAAAGATGCCAGGCAATGTTAATTATAAATTAATTTTTAAAAAAATTATATTGCATAGAATCATAGATCCGTCTTTTGATTAATATACATATTCTATTGTATCCGTATATTTATTTATTTTTGTACGGATAAAAGAATTATGTACATTGATCAATTGATTGTCCAGTATGGACAGTTTGAAAAATGTGAGTAATTCTATAGGTCATTACCATAATCAAATGGTATGCTGAGGGTTCGAAAAAATTTCGGATGGTATTTTTCTTTTGTTCTCCCTATACGGGAGAACTAAGAAAAAATACTGTCGAAATTTTTTTCGGCTCTTGTTGCATATCATTTGATTTCTGTAATTGACCTATAGAATTAATACATTTTCTGAATGGGATAGGACCTTCTTTACCTATTAGTTGATGATAGCAAGCATTTACTATGTAAACTTTATCTAGCTGTTATTTTTTTGAAATTTATGGAATGACTGATATTTTTTACTCATTGCATTAATATAGATTGTATAATTTTTTTATTTTTAGATAAATTACAAGTTCGGTCATTTTTATCCTACAATGGACAAAAGTTGGATAAATAAACCAAGGAATAGTAAAGAATATTTAGATGGAGTTCATGACTTCATTAAATTTGGTATGGAGAAAAGTAGTTTGAATGGAAAGATTTTATGTTCATATCGGAAATGTGTAAATAGTTCTTCTTTAGATCCACAAATTATTGAAGAACATTTGGTATGGAATGATTTTTTAAGAGGTTATACCGACTGAATTTTTCATGGAGAATTTATGTTGCCATCATCATGTAACCAACCCCTGACTCATTTTGGATCCACTAGCCTACAAGACAATTCTGCAAGAGATGATGATATAAGGGTTTGATCACAAATGCTTTTGGACTTGGTGTTCAAAATTTAGGAGAATCCAGTAGTATACAAGAAACAGTTGGGATGTTTGATGGATGTACGCATACGGAACGTATGCATGTTGAGGAGCCTATACATACATCTAATGATGAGACAGCTTGTTATTACACCTTAATGAAAGATGAAGATGAAGAATTATATCCGGGTTGTACGAAATTTTCTAAGATTTCTTTTCTTGTACATTTATTTCATTTAAAATATTTGAATAGATGGTCTGGAAAGAGTTTTACCATGCTGCTCAAGTTATTAAAGGATGCATTTCCAGAAAGCACTAGTTTACCACCATCGTATTATGAAGCCAAGAAAGTAGTAAAGAAATTGGATCTTGGAAACGAAAAGATTCATAGTTGTCCGAAAGATTGTATGTTATATCGGGGTGAAAATGCTAATCAAGAGTCATGCAATGCATGTGGATCTTCAAGATGGATAATATAAAAAGAAGATCGAGACGATGTATTGAATGAATTGGATGCAACGCAGAGTAAAAAGAAACCGGCCAAGTATTGCGTTACTTTCCTCTTATACCTAGATTGAAAAGGAGTTATGCATCATCAAAAACAGCTTCATCAATGAGATGGCATGATGAAGGACGTACAAAGGATGAAATGTTGAGACATCCAGCAGATAGTCTTCAATGGAAAGCATTTGATGATAGGCATCCTGATTTTGCCTCTGATGTTTTCAGTGTTAGGTTTGGCTTAGCTTCTGATGGCTTCAATCCATTTCGGACCCTGAGTTTTATCTACAGTACTTGGTCAGTCGTTTTGATACCTTACAATTTGCCATCGTGGATGTGCATGAAACAATCATCACTTATCTTGTCAATGGTTATTCCAGGAGATAAGGGTCCAGGCAATGATATTGATATTTTTCTACAGCCTTTAATAGAAGAATTGAAATAGTTGTGGGAGGGTGTTGATGCATTTGATGCTTCGAACGGCCAAACATTTAAACTACGGGCAGCTTTGTTATGGACTATTAATGATTTTTCAGCATATGCCAATTTATCTGATTGGAGTACAAAGGGACGGGTCGCATGTCCTTGTTGTGGAGATTCAACACATTCAATTTGGTTAAAACATGGAGGTAAATTTTGTTACATGGGACATCATCGATGGTTGGAAGCAAATCATCCGTTTCGATTTCAGAAAGATTTGTTTGATGGTACTATAGAATTGGGATGTGCCCCTATTCCACCTTCTGGAACTGATGTTCATAGACAAATAGATGCATCAATTACAGCTATGGTAAGCACTCAAAGTCCTCTCAAAAAAGAGGAAGGGATGATGTTGAAAGCTCAATGCTCGAAGGGTTACCAGAGGAAGTCAGTATCAGTACTATAGATGCAGAGGTGTTTCAAGATCCAGACAATTATTTCGAGGATGAAAATGAGGAAGACACACAGATAGCATCTACACAACAGCCCAGTAAACATTTATGAAAAAAATGAAATATCTTTTTTGACTTACCTTATTGAAAACATAATCTTATTCGGCACAATCTTGATGTCATACATATAGAGAAGAATGTTTGTGATAATTTACTTGGAATATTTTTAAACCTTGATGGAAAGAGCAAAGATAATATGAAGGTGCGTCTTGATTTAAAAGAAATGGGTATCCACAGGAACTTCATCCTAAAATGCTTGCTAATGATAGAATGTATGTGCCTCCTGCATGTTACACAATGTCTGCTCGAGAAAAGGATAATTTTTTGAGAGTTTTAAAAAGTATCAAAGTACCTGATGGATATGCATCAAATATTTCACGATGTGTGCATCTAAAGGATCAAAAACTTTCAAATCTTAAAAGTCATGATGGTCACATATTGATGCAAGATATTTTTTCAATAGCTTTAAGATCGTCATTGCCGAAACAAGTTGTTGCAATTGTACTTCGATTATCGTGTCATTGTCGAAACAAGTTGTTGCAATTGTACTTCGATTATCATCATTCTTTAAGGCATTATGTTCAAAAGTTATTGATTCTCGAAAACTTGATCAGTTAAAATCCGATATTGCAATTACACTTTGTCAGATGGAAAAGATTTTTCCTTCTGAATTTTTCACTATTATGGTACATCTGCTCATTCACCTAGCTTCAGAAGTTAAAGTTGGTGGACCGGTACATTATAGATGGATGTATCCTATTGAGAGGTATTATTGCAAACCTTAAATCTTTTGATAATTTTATTAGAAATAACAGTATACTGATATTTTAATAAATATTTAATTCTTGAAGGTATCTTGTGCGTCTTAAAGATTATGTGCGAAATAGAGCCTATTCCGAAGGCTCGATTGCTGAAGCATATATTGCGGATGAATATTTGACATTTTGTTCAAGATATCTTCAAGGTGTAGAGACTATTTTTAGTCGACCTCAACGGCATAATGACTTTGTGGAGAATGCAGAACTGTATAAATTCTTAACTGCTGGAAAATTTTTGGGAAAAGCTGAAAGTATTGTACTTGATCAAAAATCCTTAGCACAAGCACATCATTATGTGTTACTTCATAGTGATATAATATCTGACCATCGCAGGTTAGTATATTTAAGGCATGACATCAAGATTTAAATTTTATATTAGATATAATGTTCTAAATGATATATTTATATTTTATGCAGTGAATTTTTAATTTATCAGAGATGAGTCAATCATAACATTCGTCCTAATGCAAGGATTGAACAGCGATAGTTGGTCGAGTTATTTCCTATGTGGCTTTCGAATCAGGTGTGATTTATATTTAATTATGGGATACATTAATTTTTGATACATATTTAATATCAGATAACTCAACAGCACTTCGTCATATCATTTTTTTTAGGTATCAAAGATGATGGAGACAAATAATTCAGATGAACTAATAGCTCTTGCTCGAGGACCTAACAAGATTGTGAATAGATATAACGGTTTCATAATTAATGACTTTAAATTTCATACTAGAGAATGGAAGAAATTTAGAAAAATACAGAATAGCGATGTTATGGTGGAAGCGGATGGAAAATCCTATTATGGTGCACTTAAAGATATCTATGAGTTGGATTATTATAGAAAATTTAAAGTAGTATTGTTTAGATATGATTGGATAGACATAAACTCACCAAGGGATTTGAAACAAGATGCAAATGGATTTACACTTGTAAATTTTTCAAGGTTGATACACACTGGTGTGTTATTGAAGGATGACCCATTCATTTTTTCATCTCAAGCTCGTCTAGTATTTTATGTACAAGACGCAAAAGATAAAGATTAGTTTACTGTCATCAAAACAAAACCTAGAGACTTATATGATATGAGAAATCAAGTGGAGGATGATGACGATGACACTTATACACAATGTATGTCCTATAATTTTGTGCCAGCTGATGATTTAAATGCTACGACGACGTTGGTTAGGACAGAATTTGAAAGAAACATTACTGCTTGATTTTACTGATAATAATTATTTATGATGTATATATTTTATATTAATTATTATGTTATTTTACTCAATATATTAACTGATTCTACCTTTTATTTATATAAATGCTAGGTGACATCATGCGTCGCAGGGGACGATATGCTGGTGTGCAGTTCCAGTTTTCACAGACAGAGGTCGGTACGTCTTCTTCAGCACAGCAGTCTGAGGCCAGTTCAGCTGCACAGCATTCTGAGCCCTGTCCTTCATCATCAGCACAGCACAATCCTCCTGTTCATCAGCCAGATGATGAGATACACGTGCAGGATATATATTGTCTTTCATGTAATTTTATTTTTATTTTATTTTATGTATATTTATGATATAGTTACTTTTATGTATTTTTTGCAGACGGATCCGGGAGAGTACGCCCCAGACGCAGACCCACAGTAGTACGAGATGTGTGGCAGATGCGTGAGGACGGGAGAATTGTTGTGGAGTGCAATCAGCTAGGTCAGCCAATTAAGAAAGCTGCCTGCTTATTGACTTCATTTTTGGGGACTGTTGCTCGGAGGCCTCAGCTATGTCCGTTGGGCTATGCAAAATGGAATGACATGCTTCCAACGTACAAAGTTGAGCTCCTCCGAGTTATAGAGGTAATGAATTAATGTTCATACTGTATATTAATTGTTAATCACTTATATAATTTATTTCATTTAACTTTTTTTTTATAGAGCAAGTTTGTTCTCCCTCCATCCACTCATGATTTTGTAATGAAGTCTTTCAACCGCAAATGGAAAGAATATAGAGCACAATTGAAGAGGGACTATATGAGACAGGGTATGACAGAGGAGGAGGTTGTTAGAAATTATCCTCCTGATGTACCCCCTCATCAGTGGATGGAGTTGGTTCATTATTGGTTCTCCGAGAGGACACAGGTATATTATCTGCTCATTATCTTTTTTTTAAAATATTTTATAAAAATATTGATTTATATTATATATTTTATATTATACATATAACAAGTTTTTTACTTTATTTTACAGACTTATTCTGCTATTGGTAGAGCTGCACGAGCAGCTCAGTCTGTTTCTCATACATCGGGGTCGAAGAGTTATGCATGACTCCGACAGGAGTTTGTATGTTCCTTAAACTTTCATAATTAACTTTTAATTTTTATGTTGAAATTTTTATATAACTAATATCATTATGTATCGTGGATCATGTCTGTATCATGATGCTCACATATTTTTTTAAATTATTATAACTGTTTGCTTAAAATTAAAATTATTTGTGTAGGTGGATGAGCATGGGAGGGAACCCGATAAAGTAGAGTTTTACTGGATGACTCATACTCATCAGGATGGTACTTTTGTTCGAGATGAGTCGAGAGATTTATATGTACGACATTATTAATATTCTATTTTTTGCAATGATTTTAATTTAATTTTGTTTGCTATTAATGTATAACTCTTGTTTTCAAAATAAATACAGGAGAGGGCTACATCTCTCATTGCGGAGTGTGATGACGAGTCCGCAGCATCTACGCAGCAGAGCCGTATCGAGGCCGAGGTGTTCACAGAATTGATGGGACCAGAGCGCTATGGCCAAGTAAGGGTTATGGAGTAGGAGTCACCCCCACTCAGTTATCTGAGGTTAGTAGATATACGCAGCATGCTGCAGCAGATGCTCAGGATTCACACGTCCGTAGACTCGAGGTGGAGATACAGGAGATTAGACAGAGTCGTGCCACTGAGATGGAGGAGATGCGACAGAGCCGTGCCGAAATGCAGACCATGAGGAGATAGATTGATCGGCTTACATCTTTATTAAAGATGTATGGCCCATCTCAGGTAAACACATATTATTAAATATATATTTTTGTATTAATTTAATGATCTATATATTTTTATTTATAGATATGCAAATCATGCTTTTGATATGTTTCTTGTAGGCTCCTGGCACATCAGGCACCCATCGAGACAGTGGCACGTCACGTGGAGACGCGACGACCATCCGCCTACAGATTGATATTATTTTATTTTTATTATATTCTTATATTTATTTATATTACTCTTGATTGTAATGAACGATTAGTACTTTTTTTTATTTATATAAAACAATATCTTTTGGTTTGGTTAAATTTGCTATTGAAGTTTACTTTTGGTGTGAATGGTGGTGATTGTACAGGTTTATGTTTGAATAATTGATATAATTTTGTACAGAAATATATGTATTTTTTTTTGTATATAAAATCTGTATATTTTTTTTTTCTGTTACAAAACTTAACGATGCTTATAAGCGTCGTTAATACACTATTTAACGATGCTTATAAGCGTCGCTAATGACTTAACTGCCGATGCTTCGAAAAGCATCTTGGTAGAGTGGAGGATGCGTTATTTTTAACGACGCTAAAAAGTATCATTAGAAGATAATTTTACGACGCTTTAAAGCGTCGTGGAAAATTATTACGACGCTTTTAAAAAGCATCGGCGCTTTTTGTCTCCACTCTTATATAGACGACGCTTTCGCGATGCTTTTTGAAGCATCGTAAATCTTATTAACGACGCTTATTAGCGTCGTAAAATACCTTTTATAGCGTCGCCTTTCATCATTTTCATTGTAGTGAAGTGTGCGTACCTCTTGGGGGTCTTCTTTTACCTCCATTTATAAAGGAAGCAGGATGAAAGATGAAAGGATGGAAATATATTCCGATAACATCCAATCATACGGAGCCACATGGGGGTATCTTTAAATGGCTCCGTCAGTAGGCATGCCTTTTATCCGACACGTCAGTGATCGCAGCGGTGGATCTTATCGTATGTATGTGGCATAATTAATGATTTTATGGTGTTTTATCATGGTGTGGAGCAGGCTACTTAGGATATGACCTCAGGATGATGCGATTTGATGTGACTCAATGTGACTGCATGGTAGCCTCACTTAATTTCTAGCAGTTTGGTCAATGTCGACATCCAGGTCGGCCACTAGCCAGAGCAAGATGAAAGAGATTGGAAGCAGTCCGAGGTGAATAACCAACGCGCCAGCTGTCCTAGGCTCGCCAAGTAGGTTTGGAGGGCTAGGTCGGTATATGATCGATTTGAAGCATCGGGTACTGTAGGCAGCTGAAGAATCTGATGTCTAGATCAAAACT
Organism: Elaeis guineensis; assembly: GCF_000442705.2. Classification (NCBI taxonomy): domain Eukaryota; kingdom Viridiplantae; phylum Streptophyta; class Magnoliopsida; order Arecales; family Arecaceae; genus Elaeis; species Elaeis guineensis. The sequence continues at coordinate 163,363,528 of NC_025993.2, read as the reverse complement.
GTCGTGATAGGTAAGTACGTCGATTTCTTGCTGATACCGTCAGAGAAACAGATGGTCATTGGTCAATATAGCCTTTAACTTGGACAATGCCACCATGTCCAAGTGATGTTGAGGCTGGACTTCTACCGACCTCAGCTTTCAGACAAGATCGACCTCTCGATGAGGTCGATTTTCTGAGAACCATGGTCTTCTGATGAGGTCGGCCCTTTGGTGACCCAGCTTTGTGCTGAGGCCGGCTTTATGATGACCTCCACGATCCGGCTCCACATCGGTAGCTTCACGTCGGTATTCTCCCAATGGCGTCAGCTTTTATCGAGGTAGGCCTTTGATTGAGGTCGGCTAAGTGACGAGGACCTATCCTAACATTTACCTCCTAACTTTTGAGTCCAATTACGTAGTCTTCATCAGGCGAAATAAGTTAACCAATGTGTGGGTCCGAGTTACCTTTCCTGGTGACCATCCTCGGAGGCTGCATGCAGCAGACTTGTTGTTTCAGGGCGTGGGTCACCGTTCTACAGAGCATCTCGTCAAGTTCAAAGCATGGCGGTTGAGGCAAAGCATGGTCATATCTCCACTTCTTTTCGGATCAACTGATCCCTGGTCAATCAGGGACAAGCCGACTAACCATAATTTTTTTTCACCTGGATCTATGTCGTGAACTGTAGCTCATACTCCAGCAGCTCTTCGATTAT